>NC_058405.1:68172129-68432334 GCF_002201575.2 Neomonachus schauinslandi | reverse complement strand
GCAGTGTGCATTGTAGTTTGTAGATGCAGTGTGCATTGTAGTTTGTAGAAGCAGTGTGCATTGTAGTTTGTAGAATCCACCAAAAACAAAACATAAAACTGATATCAAAGTTATCAAACAAAACCCAAACATTTTAAAGGGATATGTTTATAAAGTGTGTGTTCCTTTCACTTTTCACCTTACTTTCCTAAGCCTTTCCAGACCAGGCTGTGCCAGGCAAGGCAGCAGGAAAGCACTGGGCTCATCTTTTCTTCATCAGATCATTTGGGTACCACATCATCAGGCTCCTTTCCGCCCCCTCAGACTCAGACAATCCGCTGTGACCACAGCAAGCTCCTGTAGGCCTCCAGCTAGCCAGCCACAGCAAGGTATCCTGCCTAAAGGGCTACCTAGCCACGTGAAATATTAGTCTTAAGCAGGAAGCCCAATTTATACTGGAAATTCATAACTCTGAAAGCATAAGATTTATGACACTCTAACTTGTCAAAGTCCCTGAGTCTATAGCACAATATCCTTTCACTTTAAAAGGTTTCATTCTGATCATGATTATGGGAAATTACTCACTGCTGAAACAATATTTATTACCTAATTAAAAATGCAAAGCAAAGTTCTTGACACCTCAGAAGGAAAGCAAAATACAAGGGAAAACTAGAGTTTGAAATTACCCTAATTAATTATGTAGATTCACTCCTAGCCCATCAAATACATAAAAAGAAAATATAAAATGAAACTAAGAGCTAGTAGACTTTGTCCATTTGAGAACCAATTAAGAATAAGACAAAACCACAGAGTGGTTCATTATTCCCATATCCTTGAGGAGTGGCATGAATTATTATTCAAGGAAGAGGAAGCAAGCACGGTGATACTTTGTGTCCAACTGAGAATAAAGAGTTAGGTCTTGCTTTGTGTGGCTCCTGTGTTCGGACCAGTCCAGTGACCCCTATCAGGTGCACCCCAACATTGCTTAGCCATCCCAGAACTGAGCATCCTTCCATTTGAATTGATTTTACATCGATTCTTTTTTTCCTCAATAATATTACTCAGAGTAGGAGCTAATATGATTCTCATTTGATAGATGAAGAAACTGAGGCACCAGGAAGTTAAATAAAATCATTCACGGTGACCAGATTAGGACAGAAGCATCCCAGCACCGAGGCCTCCCACCTTCTGGTTCCCTGAGGTTACTGTGTAGGTCAAGTTTCTCTTTCTACTGGAAACATCACTATTCCACTTGAGACTCACACTGTTCCTGAGTCTTCAAGATTCGTTTTCCCTGCAGAGGTTTTATAGCTGCATGAAATTCATGTGTCAGGTTGTTTTATCTCCATGGGTTAGCCCACTTACACTGGAGAAACAGCACCATCTGTGCCATGGGTTGTCTCTTTGGAAACCCAGTGATCTGAGAAAACCTCAAACCATATGCAACCAAGCACCAAAAAATTAATTTTTTCTCCTTAAAAAATTCCCTTCCCCGAGCATTCACACAGCACTGTCAGGTCATCAATCTCTTTATGTAAATAGCAGTCATGCAGCAAGGGAGGAGGTCTGTTTATTATTTTTGATCCTGTTTTGCTTCTGGCAAAATCTCACAAACAGCAGAAGTTGGCAGAACATCGATATTTTCTTCTGACTGCCTACTGTTCTCTAGCTACAAGTGCAGAGCACATCTGCAACTATTCTGCTCTACGGGCCTCGGCTGGGACTGAGGTCGAATTGCAAAATCTGGGGGAAAAAAAAAATGTCCATACAGGACTTCTCTCAAGAAATAGAGACCCTGGTTTAATACTCGCTCTCCTTCCACTACATAACTGCTGAGTTTGAGATATAGGGTCCAGAGAACAAGACGGGTTTGACCTAACTTCCACCTTGTTTCTTGTCTGCAAAGCTCCCCTGTGAAGGTTACAGGGGCCACTGAGCTAGGTGGGCCCTAAGAGCCCTGAGGAAACTTGTAGGAGGATGAGCATTCCGCCTCCAGCACTTTCTAGGAAGAAAGGCAGCATTTTGCAGGTTTGGGAGTAGGGAAAATGACTTCTCCCTGGGGGTGGAGGAATCTGTCCTTTCCCTCTGTTACGCTTGTTCCTACCTAACCAAGCTAGATTCCTTGCCAAAGGCTGGAATGCTGCTGCCTTGACATTTACTTTGGACAGAGCATTCTTGATATAGAACAGCCCGTCCTCAAGACGGCAGTGGGAGGGTCATTCATATATAGGACAGTCGCTCAGAGTTGCTGGTCTTCGAGGCACAGTGAAATCCTCAACAACTTGAAGGGTGGGTGAGGAACAGAGGACCAAGCAGGCCTAAAATGATGGAAAAAACCAAAACGAACAACTTTCTTTGGTTCCAAGTAGACCATGACTACCTGTAATTATGAGGGTGATGGGGTTGCACAGTGGTGAATAATGTGGGCTCCTAGGTCATACAGACTTGAGTTCAAAGCCCACCTCTGCCACCTACTTGCTGGGAGACTTTGGGAAGGTTATTTAACTCTGTAAGCCTCTGTTTACTCATCTGGAAGATAAACATGGTAAAACCTTAAGCATTAGGCCTTGCCATATTTATTTTCCAGAGGAGTAAACTTAAGTCTTGGGTCTTCATGAAAATGAAATCAAACACCAATATATGTAGTGTTGAAAACAGTCCCCGGTACATCATAGCGAGCCCTCAATAGGAGTAGCTATAGGTATAGTGTTGCTATTTTTTAAATGTTGTAAATGGGGGCGCCTGGGTGGCTCAGTGGGTTAAGCCTCTGCCTTTGGCTCAGGTCATGATCTCAGGGTCCCTGCTCAGCGGGGAGCCTGCTTCTCCCTCTCCCTCAGCCCTTCCTCCTGCTCGTGCTCTCTCTCTCTCTCAAAAAATAAATAAAATCTTCTAAAAAATAAAAATAATGAAATAAAATAAAAATAATGAAATAAAATAAAATGTTGTAAATGTTTCAAAACTTAAAATATGTGTTGTAAAATTTATAAAAAGTCCAATCACCATCCCCAGACCTAAATCTTTTATGTAAACGCATAGAAATGTTAGTAAACTATGTTGACAACCTGCCTCTCTGTGACGAATCCAGACTCTCACTTTTCCTTTCACTTGGGTGAGTCAGTGGAAATGTTCTCCCTGGGCCCAAGGGCAGGGCTCCCAGACCCCCAGGCACAGCTGCATGGCCTCCCGCAGCCTGCAGGAGGCATGACTGACAGTTAATGAGCTGAAAAGAGCCTTCGCGTCATTCCTGCATTCTGGAACAAAGTAGTCAGCTTCACAGAACACAAGTTGCCAGTGTCCAGGGTCAGCCCTGCTAGAGTAACCATAGGTGGGAGGAGGAGACAAAGTTGACAGGAGACAGGTCACGTGAACCAGTACCGGAAAGGCTTCATTAGAAACTGAATTGTAAGCTGGAGGTGAGGAAGTAATTGTACTCTCAACAGAGGAGGGAAAAGGAAAACCTGGCCTCTGAAACCATCTCTTTCTACCCACTTGTTAATGTTTAACAAACCCATTGCTCACTGCCAAGTTTCCTTATTCCATCAAGTGAGTCTCTCCTTCTCTAGCCACTCAGGTAAATGTGCTGTTCCATACAACAACCCCAAGCGAAAACCTGTGTCCAAAGGAGGGACTCAGGAAAACAAGACTGGAAACGTCTCAAAGTAGGGAAACATGCATATACATTCGTCAGGTCTCTGAAGGTTCCTAGGTGGCAAAGCTTGCTAATCTAAGATCATAATACCATTTTACATGAGGGTTCAAAAAGAGAACCCTCTGGAATTGTTCCACAAACCGTCCTGCACCATACCAGCTAAGGAGTTACTATTAGAATAGTTTTTCAGGGTTTCCAGGATGTCAGATGCAAACATCAAATAATTTTATCCTACCAAACAAGTCTTTTACGAAGTTTAAGATTAACATTTAAGTTATGATGTATAAAGCATGTGCTAACTGATATTTCTATCTTTGTGGAGGGGCCTCCTACATGGAGTTTCCTAAGACTATATATATTCCATACATAAATAAAGCAAAAAGAATCCATGCTTATTTAATCCATTCAACCCTGTAAGAACAAATTTCAGCAAATGCTAATGATCATGTTCAAATGCAGTTTTTCCTAGCTGAGGAATTCAACAATGATGAAGATTATTCCTCAATCAAAAGGAACGAAATCCTGGAGGAAAGGGGCAATGGAAGTTTCCTAAATAATTTGTTTGAATTATTTTGAGAAAGGATGCTGAGTTTTTAGAAAGTTTATCTACATGGTACAGCATCTCTTTTAACTCTTCCACACAAAGACCGTTTAATACGGGAAAATTCCTACAAAATTAACAACAATCTCAAAGTTAACTTATCGGTTTAGAAAATCACAATTTGGGAGGGGGATTCAGGCATCACAGATTCACCCATCAGGCACAGAGATCTACCTTGACTACTGGTTGGTGATGCTTGTCTTGGGCCTTGCTCTCAGCCCCAACTGGTCGCCTCCCCCGGCATTTTTCACTCTGGTCTATCCCTGATGGGAGAGCACAGCCCCCTGCCTCCAGCTCTGCTGCTGGCCCTCAGCTTTAGAATTTCCTACCGAGTGGTTCCAGGAGCCAGGAACACTTCCTGTCCAGAATGGTCTCTTTTAATTTGCCAGGAGGTGGGGATCAATGGGCTTTGCTGTTTATCTATAGGAGTTGAAACTTGGCCTAAACCCATCATTTCAGGATAGCACAGGGCAACTGAAAGTAAATGCAGTACATTCATTACTTAGTAAACTGATGTTACTAAGTAAATGAAATAAAGGAAACCGCATTTGGGAAAGGCGATAGATTTCAATATAGCTTAAGATAAAAGGAAAAAAAAAACACCAAAAAACCAAAACCAACAAACAAAAAAAACTCCTTTGTTTTACTTTTTGGGGGTAAAATGTTTGTTTTACCTTTGAGGCTTTTTGGGGACACAAAAACGTGGCAGTACGTATGCCTGCCTTAGTCAACTTGGTATAAAGTGTGTAATTTATTCTTCATTTGATGATACAGTTCCTTGAAAGGCCATATGTACGTGGGTGTTTGTTTAGTATACATATTTTTTTCTTATAATGAGCACTTAGTATGTACCAGGCACTGTACTCTGTGTTTAATTATATTATTGCATTTAATTTTTGCAACAACTCTGAGATGGTAACAGCAGGTGGAATGGAGTACCAATGGTGAGGGTGAGGATGTACTGGGAAGGGGAGTTAGCAGACCTTCCTACTCAAAAGACATCAGTGGTTGAAGTGAAGGTGATTTGCTTACTAAGAACTTGCTATACACAACACATGCCTTTACAAAGGTCCAAACAGTAAGGCTTTGCAATGGATTTCATTCCCTATTTCGGGAAATTCATTTAGGAGGACATGTCTTGTGTCCTTCAAAGCATCTGGGAGAGATTTAAATTCCTCTATTAAGAACTCTAGTCTTATTTAGGGGGGAATGGTTGGAATACCATTATCATGGGAATTGTGAGTCTCTCTTACTTCTTTTAGTAACTTTAAACATTATAAATAATATTGGGGTAGTAAAACTCCCAGAGAAAAATATGATTTTATGACTACCGTACTTTTTCCCAGTATGTCATTTGGAGAATACAAGGGTATGTGAATTGCTACTGTTCACTTACAGAGGCTGAGTACTAATCCAAGGTTCTTGCCATTCATATGTGTGATTTGTAAAATTAGGTAGGAAGAGGAGACTTGGAATGCAGAAGAGAAAGCCCTCTTTAGGGGCGCCTGGGTGGCTCAGTCATTAAGCCTCTAACTTGGGCTCAGGTCATGATCCCAGGGTCCTGGGATCGAGCCCCGCATTAGGCTCCCTGATCAGCGGGAAGCCTGCTTCTCCCTCTCCCACTCCCCCTGCTTGTGTTCCCTCTCTCGCTGTGTCTCTCTCTGTCAAATAAATAAATAAAAATCTTTAAAAAAAAAAGCCCTCTTTAGCTTAAAATACTGACAGGTAAATTAGTAACTTGTGATTGCCCAGTTTCATTACAATCTCTACTCTTTTCCTCTACACTGTTGGCCCTTGTATTTTATCAGAGTGTTAAAGAGGCAAGGCAATGCAAATCACTGGTATTTTAGTCAGCTCTGCCTCTGTCAGACTTTCAAAATCATCAGGATTCCTACACCTTGTGAGGGAAATCATTTGAGAATCTAGCCAGATATTTTGGATTTATTTTTATTGATTTCCTTTTTTTTTTTTTAACAGCATTAGCATGTTCTGTAATTTTCAGTTATTTTGCAACTGGTCCATTTAAATTCCTTTAGATTCTAAATTTAAAAGAGAGAGAGAGAGAGAATTCAGGTCTTTTCAAACAATAGTGTACAAATTGTCATGGTAATCTGTGTGCCTGTCCTACCCTAGACTGCACCGTTCTATAGTGATTGCTATGGTCCTGGGTGGCTTTACAACATGGGGGTGCAGGCTAGACAGCAAGGCCAATTCCCCATGCATTCTGTTGTAACTTTTTTACATTTTGTGGATTCTCTCCAAAAGTATCATTCATAATGCAAATGCTAATGTGCCACCTCTTTGCCAGCACAAGGAAAAATACCTTAAGAATATATTTGCAGGGCGCCTGGGTGGCTCAGATGGTTGAGCGTCTGCCTTCAGCTCAGGTCATGATCCCAGAGTCCTGGGATCGAGTCCCGCATCGGGCTCTCTGCTCCTTGGGAGCCTGCTTCTCCCTCTGCCTCTCTCTTTCTCTCTGTCTCTCATGAATAAATAAATAAAAATCTTTAAAAAAAAAAAAAAGAATATATTTGCAGGCTTCCTGAGAAACTTGTAAGTGCCTTATTCAACTAAATCAAACAAACTTGACTAATTAAAATGACCTATTACCTATTAATTCACTTTATTCTGTCATACCGACAGAGACTTTGCCGTAACCAAAGATCTGTTTGGACCAGGAAGTCAGAAATGCCTGAGTCTCAGAGAGTCCACATCCCACATCACTGATCGCCAAGGAGAATCTGACACTGCTGAAGAGTTTCCTGTTTCTTTCCTGTGGGGCAGGGACTCCACTTCCCAGAAGTAATGGAATATCCTGAATTAGCTGCGATAATAGCAGACCCCTTTGGAATTTGCCCAAGGGCTTCAGCCTTATCATGGGTTAGACAAATCTAGAGCCAAAAGGCACTAATTTCTTCCTTCTGGCCCACCAGAACCTATCTTGTAAAGTTATTTGAAGACTGGTTGCATTCTTGTTAGAATTATTTACTCGGCCCATATACCTAGACCTTCGGTTTTCTGCCTGGCAAAAGCTACTCAGGTTAGAATCTTCTTTTGGTTGTTAATTTTTATAAAGTGATGTCCATCCTGTCTTTACCCAGTTGATTTTTAGAGTATATGGAGCTAGCCTTATTTGGAAACAAAAAGTACCTGCAATTTACTCTCCAAAATATAACCTCATACTACCTATTGCCCAGTCCATGCAAGAATATAGTCAAAGAGAATGGTCTTCCAGGCCCTGAACCCTCCTAAATCAGTTTTTCCAAAACGTGTTCCCCAGGGAAAGTGGTTTTATAAGATGTCACTTCCTGGTGTCTGGTTAAAAATGGTTTCATGATGAAATATACCAGTTTAAACAAAGTTAAATTACTTTCTGCAGGATTTCTCTGAGCCTTTCATAAGTGTGAATTTCCAAAAAGGGAAAGAGGATATAGCATTTCCTTACTTAACCACAGAAACATTTTCCCCCTGATTATCTAACAGGACTAGTCTTCTGTGAAGCCAACTGAGAAACTGTCTCTAGATAGTCTCCATACTATTTAGAGATTAACCCAGAGAATCAGAGTGCATACCTGAACCTCCTTGTTCTGAGCCGCTCACCCCATGCCCAAATATTTTTATTGAATTATAATTTGTTGTTATGCCCCTGGTACAGTGGGATGCTAAGGGAAACTTGCAATTGAATTCACTGTAGGAATGTTTAATTCATCTACTACATCTTGTAGAGTTCCCTTTATGAGATTTGTATGAGAAACTGCTCTCCTATATCAAGTTCCTGGGAGAAAATCCACCCAAACATCAGGTCCCAGGAAAAGCTGTGCTGGTATGCTTTTACCTTGGACATGACAAATCTTCCCCTGATCATGTTCACCTCTTTGTTTAAATCCGGGAAGCTCAGGCTATAATTTATAGATCACTTGTAGTAATTATTCAGTGTCTTATGTTTCATATTTTTATGTAATATCTCTCCCTAGCTTTATCATATTAATTAACCTATATTTTTCTCTTCATCAGATTTATCTTTTTATAACCTTAACTGAGTTGAATATTCTTTTATCCACTACTTCAAATCCTTTAGGTAATGCATTAGAATGTAAATGAAAATATGTTGTCTTTACCCACATCCAAATCCTATTTGGACTGCCCGTGAGGAGACAGAAAATGATTTCCTCATGATCCTTCATTCAAATACCAACTATACAATTCATGGTCTCCTATCTTCTTGTATCTTCTTCCTTAGACTTGCCAGTGGGTTCTCATACCTCATGAAATGTAGAGATGAGGCGCAACCTCATGAATGACCTGCCTCCATTAAATCCCAACTGATTTATTGACCTTTTTATAGAGGTTTACCAGAACCCACTTATCATTTTGTCTCTGTCTAATTGGCCTGGGTCATCAACTGATGTTGCTTAGACTTAGAAGACTCAGAAGCACTGCCCATGATTAGGTGGCTAAGAGAATGAGGACGCTTGCTTTATAAGAGTGGACCAGGGTCCAGAATTTACACAGAATTAAAGTACTGACTCGGGAAAAGAGGAGGAAAAAAAATGAATCTCTATTCACTTAAAGTAATATCACAAAATCCAAATTTGGCAACTGCCTGCATCTGGGATGTGTGTTTATAAAATTAGAACTAATAAAAGCTGTGACGTGAAGTTTTGGATGTCTCAATTTGGTTAAAGTTAAACTCTCAACTTTTACGTGTGTACAAGCATGTCGCTCTTTGCTAATTTCCCTCCAGTACTTATTTCCGAACTGCTCACATTTTTAATATTTTCATACGTGATAACTTCAAAAATGTTACTCACAGTTCATTGACTTAATTCACTGAACAGATTTTCCTGTAACTTTCGGTTACACAGTATCCTTTGTGGACAGGCCCATCAGTCACCAGTATGGAACAGAAAGAGGCTCTGATTCACGAAATGTGAATTTCTGACAGTTGTCACTTTTTTTAAGAAAGAACTTGAGGGGCACCTGGGTGGCTCAGTCGTTAAGCGTCTGCCTTCGGCTCGGGTCATGATCCCAGGGTCCTGGGATCGAGCCCCGCATCGGGCTCTCTGCTCGGCGGGGAGCCTGCTTCTCCCTCTCCCACTCTCCCTGCTTATGTTCCCTCTCTTGCTGTGTCTCTCTCTGTCAAATAAATAAATAAAATCTTTAAAAAAAAAAAAAAAAAAGAAAGAACTTGAGCAATACGTGACTGATGTATTCTCACCCTGTTTTCGTGTTCCGTCTGTCTTTCTGCCAGTTTATCCACCCTCCGTTTCTGAAAGTAGTTGGGTAAGAAAGTACTGAACACAGAGAAAGGGCAATTCCCAAAGAATAAATGATTGTTTAATTTCCGCGGACGCTCTCCAGTTGGTGGGGGGCTCACCCACCAGGATAAGCAAGGCCACCGCTTAGGTCGGGCAAATTCCCAAGATGCCACTTGACCTGATGGAGTAATGAGAAAGCCAGAACATCACTAATGGCCCAGTTCCATTCCCTGGGAACATAAGGAAGGCAGTTTATTCCACTCTAGTTAAGTTCAGCTCAGGTGCGATCTTTAAAAAGAGTCTCAGATAAAAAGTCAATGAAAATGCAAATCCAACTTTCACTAATTCCTCTAGTTGCAAAAAATTTTCTACATTCTGTATTTTCTATCAAGAGAAGAGGTCTTTTTTTGTGAGAGCTGGGACACACACACACACACACACACGGACGGACATGCTCTGATCCTTACAGTCATTGCAATAGGCTGGGTACTGCAATAACTCCATTTCACAGGCCTGGACTCCGGAGAAAGAAAGGTTTTTACAAGTTGCTTTATAATTATGGGTTATAAGGACACTTAAATAGTCCACAAGACTGGACATCCTAACGTTCCTATTAAATTGATAACGAGAGCATTAAACAGGTATCAAAGAAACATGTCCGGGTAGATATGAATGACATAATAAGAAAAATGTAAATAAGAATTGTCTCTCTTCCTTAAAAGAACACCTGTTCTCCCGAATCCTAGAATTTTGGAGATGATGGGAACTTCACGTTTATTTAATCCAAACCCTTTATTTTATAGAAGAAGGAAAGAATGCCCGGAGAAGTTGTGACTTGCCCCAGATCACACAATTAATTAGTGACAGCTGTAGAACTAAAATCTGATTTCCGCTTTATCATTTCCTTGACCATTTGTAGAAAAATTATAAGCCACTGATTTATTCCACATTAGAAAGCTGCTCTGTTTCCTTTTCAGCTTCTGTTATTTTAGGTTTAAGTTTCCCCGCTTTGCACACTCTTGTTCAAGGAGTTACTGACTCAACCACAACTTAAGCACTCTGGACTTGAGGACCACAAAGAAACCTGAGAAATCACAGACTGACCATTTTATTTTCTCATCAAGAAGCGAAGGCCCAGTGAGGTTCTGAAATTTGCCACAGTAAAAGAATGAGAGTGTCTAAGTAAGAGCCTGCATCCTGGTCTCCTTTTTTTCTGGTTCGGTGAACTTGACTGCAATGGCGTCCATATCATGCCATTTTAAGCATTTAAAATAATTTTAAAAAATAGTTTAATAGCAAGATGAATTCTTTCACAAAGCAAATAATCACATTTATGTATTTTCTTAGATTTGGATCTTCCGAATAGCATGTGTGTGATTCGATAGGTTTTCCGCACAGTGCACACATTGGCAATACATCATAGCCATCAAATAGTGCCATGAGATCCCAATTCTCCTTTCCTGTGGCCTAACATGCTCTTCTTTCGCCTCCCCAGCAGCCTCCCTCTTGTCCATTCCCAAGTGCCTGCTAGTAAGGGACATAAAGACCATTATTATTTCCATTCTCTCTCCATACAATTTCCCCATTGATTCAGCAAGATTTTGGGGTAGGGATTATGGGCAGTATGACTTATGATAAACTTGCACTTTGCAAAACAACACACCATCTTAAAGTTCTCTTTTAAAGGGACCCAAAACTCCAGAACTATAAAGGCGGCTAGAGAAATGATGCAAGTTATTTTGGAGCATACCATAAGATGAGCAAGTTTAGATTCATCCTGGGTTTGAGCAACTAATTCTGATCCTATGCATCATCAAAGATTCCTTTATTTCTCCTCTTTGTTTTTCCTTCCCCTGAATGTATCTGCCGTTGAATCATGTCCATGCCATTCAATGATTAGCTCACTGTAATGAGGTCAGTGGGGAGCAACTTACTCTTGTTTGCACTGTTCCCAACAGCCAGGAGAGATTATGATCATAAGTAATAATGCCCCAAATTATATTAATACTATGCTAAATTTTCCTTGAAAGATCAACCGTAGAGTAAGGTAAACAATTTTGCCGATGTTGCTGTCATTTCGATACTGATATGTGAACTACAAAAAATAATGGTGTTATTAATTTAATATGCACGGGTAAGCTTTAATCGAATGATTAGTAAAATAACTTGACATCATGCACTATTGGACACTAACTGTTCAAGAAATGTAAAACACACAGCACTTTGCTTCTATCAGCGAAATAAAACCTGACTGGAAATCTCATTGTGAGTGACCAATTCTGATTCTGTCAAATGGCTCATTTGCGGCATCCTGAGTAGAAAAGACTGAAATGTCTTTGGTATATTACAGACTCTAAAATCAACCACAGGTCCAATACTTTAACACTCAAAAATCAAAAACAGTTTAGTGTATCAAAAAGCATGGGCTTCAGAGTTATATTCAAATACCAGCTCCTACTATGTAACCTGAGAGAGGTTACTTGACCTCTATGTGCCTCTGTTTTCTTACCTTTAAAATGGGTATAATAATAGTTCGTACTCCCAGGATCTTTTTTTTTTTTTTTGAGGGTAAAATAAATTGAAATATATATATATATAAGGCTCTCAGAGCAGTGCTTGAGACATTATAAAGGCTCAATCCATACTCTCTACCATTACAGTGAAGCGATCTAATAATATAGTAAACCCAGTAAAATCGTTTTGCTTCTGCTTTCATAATGGCTTACTATACAACTGTATAATATCAACAAATGACGAGTTCCCAATCACTGGACTGTTGGAATTCCTTCATGCCTCCCTCTGATCTTCATTATCACTCTTAATTTCTAGCCATTCATTGGCTTCAGACATCCCATTGCTCAACACAGAAAGGTGAGAATGCTTACATTTTCCATTTAGGCAAATGAAACATAGACTCAGAGTATACGTTCAATGATCATGCATGTGTTCATAACTTCAGATCCTCAATGGGAATACAACTTTCATCCCAAAAGAACATCAAGAATTTTAATGAAATAAATTATTGTAAATATATTTAATGAGATCTGCAAAGCAACTTCAAACTATTTCTATATGCAGTGTTTCCAACATGATACACTTTATATGCATGCTGAAGAACATTTACCGAGTGTAGATTATGAATCATCATCAAACATTTGTCAGGCCCCTACATCCATAGTGATGATGGCATCTGATAAAGTACCATTGTCAGAGATCTCTAGAGCTAAAATGAAGCTGGTTTTTACTCTAAGCCTAATGTATTTTTAAATCAAGCCACAGGGAAATAATTACTTTTGTTTCTATTCAATCAAGACCTGCACACAGAGTTTATGGAATGACATAATATCCTTCCTGAAATCAGACTGGTATGTAGGACCAGTATCCTTCACACATAACCAGTTCCTGAACCTTTACAAACAAATCCTAATTTCCAAGGAAACAATCTCATCAACTGCTACTCGCGAGAATACATATTGTTCCTTTTGGAAACATTACAATAAGATTTTCATGATTACAAACCCCAACTTCCCTTCTAAAATTCAATATAATCCTAAATTCATTTATTGAAGTGGAAATTGTATTTGTATAATGGCTCTAGAAATTGCTGGTAAATTTTGTATCACCAATATAATAATTCAGTTATTTTTTTTGTTTCAGTCCAGGAGGGCTTGGTCATAAACTTTGTAAACTTATTGTGATCATGTGGGTATTATGTGCTTGTCTTTTAAATGAGCACCACTGAGGGGCTTCCTGGGAATGTTCATTTTCGAGCTTCTACAGACCTACTCTAAGACAAGGAGCATGTTTTAACTATTGTTGGAGAATGACCAGTTTTAGTGATGTCCAGACTGTTGATCTACTTTACTTTTACTTATTAACTTTTTTTTTTTTGCAGAGAATAAAAAGGAACATCTAGCAGCTTGTAATCAATATCTTCTTCTTTTTGCCTCAGGAAGCTGGTTACTTCTAAGCACAGGCCACAAGCTTTGTTTTGAATTTAACAGACACCTTTATCCTTTACCAGAAAAACAATATCAACAAATCAGAGCCAACTACTGGCATAAATATACAAATAGAGGATGCGATTCTGGTTGTCAGCCCAATGGCCCTAAGAACAGAATTCCAACTTTCCCTTGTCACTGAGAGTGTTTAAAGAATCTGGGCAGGGTGCAAGTCAGTCCCCTCCCGCCCCCCAATTAAATAAACAAATGTCCAAGTTTTAAATGTGACAGAGTGTGAACAACCTGCTGAAAAGTTCCTAAAATACACACTGAGTAAACCTGTCTGGTTTATTGCCTCGGCACACACAAATTTTGGAAATAGATGATACACCGTCCCAGCTGCCGTGAAGTTTTCTGTGCACTTCATGTTGAGTTATGTGGCAGCTAAGTGCTGTCACTGTTTGCTTAAAACTGCTGCCTGAAGTTATTTCTAAAAGTTACATGCAGCGTGGCAAAGAAATCCAATGTAGTGTAAAGTGAAAACAACAATGTAAAAAAAAAAAAAAAAAAAACTGGGTTAGCACAAAATAGAGACACAAATCAAAATTCGCAACAGCCTGCCACTCACCTTGTTGAATTTTAGTCACTAGCTGATGGCGTGCTAGAATCCGGCTCATCCTGTAAGGAGAGCGTCTCGCAGTCTGATCAAATCGCAAGTACATCTCCTGGCCCTCAGGTGTCATGGAATTTAGATAGTAGCAGCCTGAAGCTGGGGTCCTGGGGCCCTGACTGAACATCTCGGCCACCTCAGTCTGCCCTGTGGCTGTTTCCGTCTGTCTCCAGTCTCAGTCAAAGAGCAAGGCACCAAGCCCAGCGGAGCTCCACAGACCAGGCGATTTTTAAAAAGAAAAAGGAGTGCCAAAAGCCACAACTCAGAATTCCAACCCCCCGGCCTTCACGTGACCTCGGGCAGCCAATCCGAGGAAGCGAGGAGAAGGGGAACGGACACAGTCAGCCCCGAGCCCGAAGCCCGGCAGTTCCAGCGGCTGAGGTCCCCCGCGGTGCAGAAGGCAAATGCGAGCGTTTGCCATGCCCCCGAGCGGACTAAGCGCCAAGAAGCAGCACTCCCTAAAAGAATTAAAAAGAGAAGGGTAAAAGAAAAGACACTAGAAGAAAAATAAGCCCTGGCCACAGATTGCCTTTTCGGCTGTAAAAGTTAGAGAGAGCACATTTGCTTTTTCCCAGGCAGCCGCCGCCAGGTAAAAAAATGGGGGTGATAAACGTCTTAAATGAAAAACTACTTCAAATAAGCATAAACAGCTGAGTATGTTACTACCCTGCATTACAAAGAAATGAATCAAATAAAGTTCTTCCAGGGAAAAATAAACTTTCAAGTGCTTTAACACCCGGAGTAAAAACACTACAGATTCCTGACCTGCAGTGGGGAAGCCGACAGCTCTTAGAGATGACTGGGAGAGGCAAAGGGCATAAGCAAGCATATTGTGAAGTATGTGTTGCCCTGTAATTTTTCTACTTCCCCCATTTTTAATCACTAAGAAACAAAAGAGTTATGAAGTACCTATCCCATTTAAGACACTGCTAGGAATTACTGTAAAGATTCGGGTTTATGCAAAGGTACTGTCGCCAACCTGAAGTTATACAAAAGCTTAAGGCTTTCATAAACCTTAGGTAAAAGGTGTCTCAAAAAAGACACGAAGACAATGTTGGGGAAGCAATGTTATTTTTGACTCTGGTGATCACAGCAGGACATAAGGAGAAGACATTCCAGTGGGCTTAAAAAAAAAAAAATGGGTGGGATTCTGACAAGCAGAGGCAGAGGAGGGCTTTGCAGGAGGGTCTCTGCCCACACGTGCGGAGATCAGGAGCCAGAATGTGTGTTTAAGGAAACTGTGAATAATTCAATTTGGCCCTATCCAAGTATTCATATGGGAATAATTAGAATTCCCCCCGCTATTTTTCCTCTTTAATATTATTTGATGTGAAGAGAAAAAGTCCATAGAAAACATTATTGAATTCTGAGCCTGGGGCTAAATGAATAAAGTTCTTTGAAAAAGAAACATATGGCCAAGCTGTTCTTACATTTGGCTGACTTAAACTGAAACATAGCTTGGCCTGCCATTTATAGTCCTCATGATGAAGAAACTCTCAATTAAAAGTTTAATGGGACATAAACTAGGACCCCAACTCTCGTTACTGTGGCTAGCAGTGGTCAGCCCTAACCTTTCCCTGCGGGAACTTCTGCTGGCCCGATTCTGACTGGCAGCTCATCTTGCATAACTATCCTACTCCGTAAATGAACAGAGCCTGCAGTAGAACACACTATCTCTCATGGCAGTTGTGAGCCCGTCCTGATAACTATGTAGGAGTGGCCAAGTGTTAGATTCTCCATAGCATCACAGTAGAAAAGGAAAGATCTCACTGGATTGTATTGTTCTCTTTCCATTTTTATTTAGGGTTTGGTCAGAGTTTTGCTGTTCCAAGGCATCTTTTGTGGAAGGTGACAGGGATCTAAGGTCTAGTGATTCTGGTATACAAACAGCACGGGGTTAGCCCTACACTTCAACATTAGATGCCTGTAGGGCTCGTTCCAAGCTCAGATCCAGCACGGGTTGCCATCTGATGGAGATGCTAGTGTCAGGTACTTTGTGCACGTGCTTTTGTTCTGATAGTCCAACATCCCTGCTGTTACACAAACATGTGTTCAAGCCAGACACCTGGCACTTCCCACTTTTCCACTGGGAGAGCATGGAAGGAGGATGGAGAGAGAAAGAAGACCATGGAACTTAGGAGGAACTTGGGCTATGTTCCAAAAGCCAAGCAAATGGAAGGGAAAAGGCAGGAAATAATATCTCGTTGTTTTATAGCTGTGAATAACACTTAAAGATTTGCCATTCCCAATGCCAATCTGGTAGTTCATTAGAGACTTGGCTACATTTTAAAAATAAATGGAATGATTCTCTCTGAGAAGTACTGCAGTGTATCATGGCCAGTTAGTATTAAAAAAAAAAAATCACAGTGCCTCCCTTCTGCATTGAAAGTCCTGAGGTGTTTTGTTCTGAAAACGTCAATGACTATGTATCCTTTGACATATAGGTAAAGATGTATCCTTTGATATATACATAAAGAGATGCAACAAAGGAAGCATAGTATTTCATAGGACATTGGCAAAGAAGAACAAGAGTTAAATGTAAGTTAAGAAAAAAAGGGAAATTTCTATTCCCTGATTAAAAGAAAGACAATTTAGAATAGGGCTTAATTTTTCTAAAAATCAGTGTACATTTTAATAAGCGGATCTATGAAGGATTATGTAGCAGCATTTCTGTCTCTAAGTTTTCAAGTAGTAGCTATAAATCCATGCAACTGCTCCCCATGTTTTTGCCATTTCAAATGTCCAAAATACCATATTTAAAGCAGATAAGTAACACTGCTTCCTTACTGGCACCCTTAATGCCTTGTTTTATGCTAATGTATTGCTATGAAACCCATGCCTTTTTAATGAATGTTTTTTCATTATTTGGTCCTAGTGATCAAATAATAACCACTGGGTAGGCAGTTCTGTTCTGTTTGTTGTAAATGTAGAAGCGAGAAACTGCTGATTATCTTTCCTGGGCTGATAAGGTCCTCCATGCATCTAGTTGAGAGAACTCTTCATTTTTCACTGGTGAGTGAGTGAGTGAGCACCAAAGAAATCAGAGAGAGGGAGAAAGTGCTGAAAACCCAAGTGTATCTTTCAAGACTGATGCTGGATTCCTTCCTTTCCAATTCCTTTAAAAATGAAGAAAATGGATGGCACTAGCTTTTAGTTTTCACTTCTTTTCCTCTTTCCTACTTTGGTCAAGAGCTATCCTCACTCATATTATTTCAGAGGTGGGATAAACAGATGAATATTGGGACCCAAAGAGAGCAATTAACAGAGAAGGGGAAGGGGCACGCATCCAACTCAATTTCAGTTCAGGTCATGATCTCAGGGTCATGGAATCGAGTTCCACATTTGGCTCTGTGCTCAGAGTGGAGCCTGCTTGGGGTTCTCTCCCTCTCCTCTCTCTCTCTCCCTCTTTCTCTCAAATAAATAAATCTTAAAAATACTTAAAAAAAAAAAAAACAAGGAAGGGAGAGGTGGGAGGGACTAACAGTGTTGAACACCTTCTATGTGCCAGTCACATCTTTAATTAATGTCCACAGCAAACCCCTGTGGTATCCTATTTTATAGAACAGGAAATTAAGATTCCCAGAGGTGAAGAGATGTCCTAGGTCATATAGCAACCAAGTGTGGAGACACTGTCTATCTCCGGTCTGATGATATTTGAACTCTTTCCACTATCACACAAACTGTGGCACTGAGAATGTGCTGGGGAAACTGGACAGGGGAAAGGGTTTTCATAGGACATACTGAAAATTGTCTTAATCCTGTTTAATTAGTGCATGTGATACTGGAATGCCTAAATGAAAATACAGTGAACCCTTAGATACCACAGATTTATTTGTGGGGATCTACTTCCATGCAGATATTTTTCAATACATATACTGGAAACATTTTTGGAGACTTGCAACAATTTGAAAAAAATTGCAGACAAACCACATAGCCTAGAAATAGTGAAAAAAATTATGAAAATATTAGGTATTATTGTAAGAATACAGTATATAACACATACAGCATACAAAATATGTGTTAATCGACTGTTTATATTACTGGTAAAGCTTCTGGTCAAATAGGCTGTTAGTAGTTAAGTTTTCGGGGAGCCAAGTTATATGTAGACTGCATGCGGGTAGGTGCTCCTAACCCCTGTGTTGTTCAAAGGTCAACTGCATAGCATGGGATGGCTAAATTCTTGTAGTGGTTGAGGTGTAGGTGTCTGGAGAGCAAGCTACACAGCCCAGAGCCTTTAATTAACCAGTGAGAACCATGGACCCTCTTTTTTTTTTTTTTTTAAAGATTTTATTTATTTATCTGAGACAGAATGAGAGAGACAGAGAGCACATGAGAGGGGGGAGGGTCAGAGGGAGAAGCAGGCTCCCTGCCGAGCAGGGAGCCCGATGCGGGACTCGATCCCGGGACTCCAGGATCATGACCTGAGCCGAAGGCAGTCGCTTAACCAACTGAGCCACCCAGGCGCCCAACCATGGACCCTCTTAGAAGCAACCCAAGGCTCAGAAGTGGAGATCCACTCACTCCCACCCCAATCTTAAAGTGCAAAAGCAGCTTGACTGTCTTTTTGTTTAACAACTCCTTTTGCAGGGTAAGCTGTTTGTCCTCTGCTTTCTGTTCATCCTTATGGCTAATTCTGCATGTTGTCTTACCTTTCCCAGGGAAATTCTTCCCAATGGAAAACACTCCAAATACAGTCAAAACTCTGAAATCTGACCTCTAAACAAAACATTTGCTATCAAGTCTTTTGCTAGATGATCCCGGAGTAGCGCTCAGTGGGATCTTGTGTATATGCAGAAGAAAGCTAGGTGCACGTTACAGAAGCCAAGAATGGCTCCTGGTGCTTTCATCTGTCTACTGCTCCTTCGACTCCTTCACACACATTCCAGCCTCCTTGTCAGCCTGTTCAGAGGGAGCCAAGGTAGTTCTGCCAAGCAGGAAAAAAATGTTTGAGATCTAAGTGGTAGGAGGGAAAAGGCAGAACTGATTTGGAGGGCTGCTTCTGAAATTACTTGAATCTAAAAGTTGTGGGTTAATGGCAAAGCCTTCCTGTGGGTTCTGAAGCTCACTTTGAGGATTTCCACCAATTGATTTGTGGATTATGTGCCCAACTTTGTGCCAATAAGCCTTCCCAGTATGCACGCATCACACGCCCAATGACCAATGCAGTCAAGCCACTAACATTTGTAGCCATGACCAGAACCCTCCATGAAAAGTTTCAGAGTGGATTCTCTTCTGATTCAGCCTACCAGCTCTAGACCAGTTCGAGGCCAGCTCCTGCTACTGGACTTGTGGGTAGTAATAGATTTGCTTTATTTTGTCTCAGCCCTTCCCACTGTCTTCGGTTAACTTTGCCTCTGTGGGTCTCCAAGAGCACATGCACTGCCCTCATGCCATCCCCTGGGGACCCAACTGTCAGCCCCAGTTCATATGGCAAGCGATCTGGTCTGACTTGTGCTGGGCTCATTGCCTACACCCATCATTCCAGCCAAACCAAAATTCTTTCATTTTGTTAAGTTGTTTCAAAGATCTGGAACTGTGTGATTTCCTCTTCTTTCACCCTGTCAAAACCTATTGCTTTCAGAAATATTTTCATGACTAATGCAAAAATATTTAGTATTAACAGTCATGTTAATACCTGTAAATAGTCGTTATATGACCCATTAATTAGATTAGTTTGTTACATGCTAATATGGAATCCACTTATTCACTGTAACTCCTATTGGCATAAAGTTTTTACATCTTGGACTTGGAAAGGATATTAAACATCTTCTAACCCAACCACTCCACTACTATACAGATCAATTAAGTAATACTCTACCCACATAAATGAATTATTATATCTCACTGAGGACTGCAAACTGTTTAAGAAACTTTTTCCTTATAATTTTTTTTTTTTTAATCCACGGACTCTAATTCTGCCATTTGGAATTAAATAGGACAAATCTATTCCTTCTTCCATATGCTTGTCCTTCAGATGTTTGTAGAAAGCCAAACTGTTCCTTATAAGAGTCCTTTTTTTTTTTTTTTTTGTAGGCTAAACATTCCTTTACATCAAACCACACACAACTTCAGACAGTCAATTGCTATCTCTTGGATCTGGTCCAGTCTGTTAGTGTCTCTTAAAGAATATGGCTCTTCCCCTAAACTTAGAACTCTAGCCATTGCCAAGCACAGTAGTATATGGTACAAATTGTGCATACCTCCTGCATTCAGGACATTGTATTTTTGCTGATCCAGTCTAAGATAGGGGAGGTCTGATTTTTTCAATCTATATTTACTCAATCATTAATTCAGCATGGGCTGAATGCTTGTACAGCATTGTAGTAAGTATGGAAGACATGAAGGTGAATATGATGTAGTCCCTGCCCTCAAGGAAGAGTCTGTCAGGGAAGATAGGAAAGAAACTCACCATTACACCAATGTTAAGTGTTATGTAGCAGGCTATCTCCATTCCCTCATACTGTTTTACAGTCAACCTAAGTGCTTAAGTCATGTGGTATTTAAGTGTCTTCATAAAATCTGCTGTTAAATGACAGTTTTCTATTCTGTATTTAACAGATTGACCTTTCAAACTAAAAAAAAAAATATCTTTCAACTTATTGGAATTATTAAGATATTTTCAATTCCTGATTGTCATGTCTGGACCGTGTCTATTTCAATCACATTCCATACTTAGTGCCTATCACAAGGCCTGGCACACAGCAGGAAATCAATAGAAGTTGGTTTAATAAAGGATTAAATAAATACTTGGATACTTGACAATCTGAATTTTTCCAAAGATCTAGAATGTCTATAACGTCTAGAGGAATGGATGCATATTTTTTAGGCAATCATCATAAATGTTGCTGTTGTTGTTACTACATTTGGATTGCATACAATCTGGACAGTAGATAATTCAAGGTTTTATTCTCCAGAAAAAAACTTAAATGCACATATTTCACTTTGTTGGCTAGTGGCAAAAGTGTATGCTTTGACCAATAAATCAAGGGCAATTTAAGGTTTCTTGTGAAAATGAGGGAGCCTGGAGGGATGAGTAATCCTTGTTCCATAAAGAGAGGCTGAAAGGCATTTAAAAAAAAAAAAAAAAATCACTCTCTTCCTTAGCTCTGAATCAGCCTCAAATTTTATAAGCATGATTGCTATGTCTTCAGTTAAAAGGTGAACAACATGAGGCCAGTTGCTCTTCATGGACCCATACTGCATCGAGGTTATCAACCACCTCTGCTTCTCATGCTCATAAATATCTTTTAATAATTCTCACACTAATTTTCCTGGAGATTTTAATTAATTTACTGTCTGGAATTTTCTAGAACCTATGTGTTTTTGCCCTATTTGAAAATAAAGGTAATTGCTCATTTTGGGTGTTTCTTTTCTTTCCTTTTTTTAAAGGATTGCTTTGATTACTAGAGGGGATCTTTGGGATTTGTCAGCACTTGGAAATTTATCCTCATTTACATCAGGTTAGATTCTATAAACTCTTTCCCTTTCTTAAACAGGTGAACATATTTTCTTAATGTTGACTCAAATTATAATTTGAATATAAAAAGGAAGCTTCTCATTAAAGAAATCCTATGATGAGTCCTTTGGAAAATCCTTTATTGATTCTCCACATTAACTGTTTCGTAAATATTTGAGATTGCCCAGTGAAAGGTCCACCACTATTTAGATTGCATGCTGACCTGTTGCTCTGCAACCAGATTCCATTTTTTATATATTTGTTTCCCATCTGGGGTCATGCAGCAGTTGGGCACTAAGTAAAGTTTGTAAATAACCATGGCCCATGAACTGTGGACAAATAAGGATGTGGGATTAATGATGCAATTGCATTTTTTATATATTTAAACCAACAGAGTTTCTTGGATAAATTCAGCTCAGTACACTAAGACTATGATAGAATGCTTTCCCTCCTTATTCCTAATAGAAGACCATCAATCTATACTTTAAAGAATGGCCAAGTGGTATAAGGAGGAGCCACAGCATTAAAACACATCCCATAAAGAGAGAAGCACTAAGAGATTGAGAAGGTAACAAGAGAGCCCTCTAGAGCCCTAGATATCAGTATCAATGGAACTTTGAGGTGATGAGGAAGACAAATTTCAGAGTTTATGGCTGGGCAACAAGGGGAGATTCCACCTTTGAGTTGGGAGGAATGATTTCACCAAAGGTGACTCCGTTATCATGAAAATATGATTTTTATTGGAATCTTGTTTCTCATAAATAGAGACAAAGCCACTAATTAACTCATATTACAGTATCTTTCCTTTACCCTAAAAATAAGGCAAATTTCCAAACCTATCCCGTTGTAGCTTCCCTTGAAGATTCTTTATCCTGGTGGTCCTTTGAATTAAGGGAAGAAAAAGGTATTGCTTGGCTGTTATGCCTGTTTCATACAGCCTTTCTGGGGAAGTTCCTTTCTATTCTAGAATATATGTGTGTGTATAAATATACAGAGACCGTCCTGAGGTTTCTCATGTTATTATCTTTTTAGAACTTGACATTTACTGAAGCACGCAGTGGCCTCTCGCCAACCTCTGAGAGCATCATCATAATCACACCGTCTCTTAAGACACAGACTTGTTTAAACAGACCAAGTACACCGTAGATAGCTGGGCGTGATTACCTTCTCTTTATGCTGCTCCACCAAGATGACTCAACACTAATCAATCCCAGGAAAATACAAAGTACCAAAAATGTGTTTGCTGCGTAGAAAGATAGAACATAACCAAAAGCTACTCTCAGTCTTTGATAAACTTAAAAAACCCTCTCTCATTCTCTGACTTTGGGGGTCTCAAGGACTATCCTTGGCCTTGGTTTCTTTCTCAATATGGATTACCTTAGAAAATCCAGTCCCATAGCATTCTGTTAATCAATCCATGTATTGTTGCCTTTGGAAAATGTAGGGTGCAGAATGGTGTGGTATCTACTACAATTACATTTTGTAAAAAAAAAAAAAGTTAATGCATAGTAAAAAAAGATTAGAAGAAAACACATCAAAAATATAATTATGTCCACTTTTAGGATGGTGGAATTATGGGTGATGTCTTTTAAATTTCCATTTTCTAAATATTCTGTCATATGACTAATATTTCTTATATAATGAGGGGATCAGGCCTAACCAGTGATTCATGTCAGGAGGGGTGGAGAAGAACCTCAGCCTCGGCTTATTTCCAACTGCATCTGTGTTTCACAGATGAAAGACAGAGAGGAGAAAAATCTGCCCCCAAATGATAGATATTGTCTAATATAGCTTGAACTTCCTTAGGGCTTAACACAGTATTAGGCAAAATCAGGCAATATTAGTGTTCAAAATAAGAGAAAGAGAAAAAGAGAGAGAGAAAGAGAGAGAGGTCTATGGATTCCTTTTTCAAAATGCCTCTCCCATCTATTTCTTCTTGCCTTGCTGCCTCCACCATGTGGGGACCAGCCCTCTCGCCTTGGTGACTCTGACCATCCCACCTTTGTCTCTGTGTCTACCCTTGCCTACCTGAGTACCACCCAAACACCACAGAACCGTTAGCTTCTCAGGATAGTACTTCCATCATATTACTTGCCTGTTCAAAACACCAAATAATGTCCCAGTTCTCCCACTTACTGTGCAAGGTATTGAGTCGCTTCAAGTGTCCTTTCCTTATCTACATATGGTTCATACGTATATGTGTACACATAGATCTCATATATATATATATAAATAGTCCAAGTATATCTGATGATCATTCCCTTCCCATTCTTCGTTTCAACTGGATCAGCATCTAAACCAAGAAAAAAAAGTAACTAGTTGAAAGAGGATTTTGTATCACTTCTTGAATGTAGCCTTTCAGGAAAGATTGCCCTGGGGGCACTAAGAACTGTCAATTGCCCAGACCCACTCTCTAGAAAGGATCTTCTCAGCTATTCTTGTTTTTTTTTTTTTTTTTTTTTAAGATTTTTTTTATTTATTTGAGCAAGAGAATGAGAGAGAGAGAGAGCACATGAGAGGGGGGAGGGTCAGAGGGAGAAGCAGATTCCCTGCTGAGCAGGAAGCCTGATGCAGGACTCGATCCTGGGACTCCAGTATCATGACCTGAGCCGAAGGAGGTCGCTTAACCAACTGAGCCACCCAGGTGCCCGCTATTCTTAGTTTTAAAACCTGGGGTAGATAACATGTTATGACTTTACAGCTATTTTCTAAGAGTTGATATTTACTTCAGCTTCAGTTTCTTTTTCTTAGAAATACACATAAGTATCCTAAAGTTCTAGCTTCCCCCAAATGAGCAAAATCCATTTAATATAGCGGTGATGCCAGGAAGCATTTGGACAAAACATGCTCTATACACTTTTTATCCAAATACTTCCTGAAAATTGACTCTGAAGTGCTGTTTTTACTAGTGTGTTTCAAATTCTAATTTAAAAAGAAACTTTGAAAGACACCATCCTTTTCTGACATTGGGGGCGGGGGAGAGAGTGATTTTAAAGTTAAACAGCAAAATAAACTTGGCCCATAATGACTCAGATCTGGACGTGGACGGTCCCTTTTAGTATCCCTTGGGTCCCCTGGGGTCAGGGTTGGGAAGTCACTCTGTGGTTCTCCTAAATTTTGCACAGAGGCAACCCGTCTATACTAGATTTTTATCACCCTGCTCTAAGTAATTAGGTGAGCGGGCCCAGGCATTTGGAATCACTTTAATTCAACAACTAATTTTTTGAACTCCTACTCTGTGCCAGGCAATGTTCTTAGGGCTGGGACTGCAGCAATGAATAAAATGAACAATGACCTTGTCCCAGTGAAGCTTCTGTTCTGTTCTAACCAATGAACATCATAACACGGGTGTATGATTTATGAGCCATCTAAATACTGGAATTGTTCACAAACTTTTGTGCATATTCACTTCTCCAGAGCATAGGGTATTAGATTTTATCAGATTTTCAAAAGATGTGCTGCAACTATCAAAGTATTTTTTAAATGACTCTAAGGTATAGTTCTAGAACACCTAGAACTGTGGCTTTGGAGTCAAGTCAACGTGTATTCAAAGTCAGGCCCTGCTACTTATTAACTATATGAGCTTGGGCAAATAAAAATTCATCCATTTTTCCTCACCTCTGTTTTCTCATCTGTAAAACTGAGGTTAGGCCTCATAAAGCTCTTGTGAGGGCTGAATTAGATTATGTATGTGACACTGTAAGGTTAGTGTCTCCCTCCTCCATCCTCATCTTGTAGGTTCCCATCCAAAATGTGAGTGAGAATTTTGAATCAAGTTCAAAGCACAAAGACAGAATAGGCTGTCTTCAGTAGCTCAGAGGTCATCAGCCCCAAAGGCTTTCAATTTCCATTTCGGAAATGTCATTGGTTAGCGAGGAAAATCCTTTCCAAACTAAAAGTTTATGGTTCCATGAAATCACCAGCATTCTATGTACCTAAAAGGTGGATGCCTAGACTTTTCTTTGGAGAGTATTTTATGACCCAGTGAACAGCCAGACTTTGTTCTTTGATTCCTTGAGTCGAATAGATGCTTGTGTTAAGCTATATAATGATATTTGGTGCAATTCTCTTAGTATAACTCCAGAAAGACAACACTCATGATGGTAATGAAGTTGCCTTTCATTTGTTCAGCATTTTATAATTTTTAAAGATTTTAAAGTGATAAATGTAAGCCTTTCATTGTACTTGATAATGAACACAACAATCCTTTAAAACAATCCTTCAAAAGGGCATAGAAGGCTCTTTTAGTTTTACCCCTGCTTCCTCCTGCAGCCTCAATAATCATATCCCTCCTCTTCTCTGTGTTCCGGGGACACTGGCCTTCTTTCTGAGGGCAGTAAACGTGCCATTTCCTCTTCCTGGGCTATAACAACAAATATCCCTAGATTGGTATCATCAACCACTACTCAACGCCCATTCCCTCAAGGATCCTTTCCCTGCCTCTCTACGGTTCCCTGCAGCACCCTGTAACATTTTCCTTGTAGCCTGTCACAGCTGTATTGTGATATGGGGGGAGTGCTAGATGAATATCTGTCTATTCCCCTAGTTTGTACATCCCATGAAGGCAGGGACCACGTGTAGTGTTGCTCATTATGGTATCACAGAACTTAGCCCAGTGCCTGGCACCTAGGAGTGAACACTACATTCTGGGAGAATGGAATGTTGGATGAAAGACCCCTAGGATGGATGGCATTTTCACTCCGCATGTGAGAAAACAAAGCGATTTGCACAAGGGCACATGACCACTCAGTGGGGTTGAAGCCTGGGCACCCAGTGCCCTGACTGTTACTTTATCCCCTCCTCCCACACTGTATCTTCTCTTCTCTTTCTCCTCCTCCGGATTGGACTCTGTTCTAATCAAAGATGGGTAATATGCCTTTTACTTTAGTATGTTAAGCCTTGGTTTATAGAGTGGGACTTAACCTAAGAGAACCCGAAGCTGCTGATACATATCAAATGTCACTCTCAGTCAAATTTTTCTCTGGGAATTTCCACCTTGAGTTTCTTTTTCTTAGAAAACTGGGGCTCACCCACTTATTTTTAAATTGTTCTCAGAATGATAGCCCTTCTTTTATACTTGTGCCTACAAGCAGAGAGAGTGCTTATGTAGAATTAAAGGAGAAAGACTGATACAGGAACAAAGCAACATTAAGCCAAAGGACAGTCACTGTGCTTCCCTGAAGATACGAAAAGTTAGAGAAAATACAGCACAAGCGAACACCTACCTGGGGGAGGGGGGTGGGGGGGAGAGGAGGGTAACGGTGACCCCAGCCACACTACCTGGCAGTAAAGTCCTCCCACATGCCTGACATTGCACTAAGAGGCTCTGGAAGTGAAGAACTGACTCTAATGTGTGCTAAGTGGAAATCCATGCAGGATTTGGGCTCATTCACCTTCACACCGAGAGAGCGTTAAGTAACGATAGCTCACATTTGTTGACACCAAGTGTCAGGCACCATTCTAAGTTCTTTACGTACGTGCCTCATCTAATTCTCGAAACAACCCTGTGAGGTGGTTACTCTGTCTTCCTCATTTTACAAATAAAAAAAAAAAAAACTGACCTCCTATATTCCTGCCTCCTGACTCTTCAGCTCCAGTATTTCACATTTCTAGTTGCCAGAATAATCCTCTAAAGTATAGTTCTGCTATATTATTTATAAACATGGAGAGGTCCCCCAGTGAGAAAAGGATGGGATCCAAATTCTTGGGTCCGGTGGTAAAGACCTGTCATAACGGATTCCACTCTGGTTGCCTGAAAAAGCCTTGGAATTTATAATGTTTAGAAGGGAAGAGATTTCCCTCCTGTCCCCCCTGCCTATGAAGCTCTCTCCTCTGCTCCTTTAATTCCCACTCATTTTTTCAAGACCTGACTCAATGGCCCCTTCTGTGGGAAGCCTTTCCAGGCCATTCGGGCATACTTGGCCTCCTCCTTCTTCTGTGTTCCTCTGAAACTTTTTTCTTTTATAGTCATTGGGCACTTCATTCTGATTTGCTTTGTGTCATCTCTTACTGCTCTTATTGGAAACTTCTTGAAGCCCACAATATGTCACATACATCTTCCCCTAGGTTCAAGGGCGCCTGGATGGCTCAGATGGTTAAGCGTCTGCTTTTGGCTCAGGTCATGATCTCTGTTCCTAGGATTGAGCCCCATGTCGGGCTCCCAGCTCAGCAGGGAGTCTGCTTCTCCCACTCCCTCTGCCTCTCCTCCTGCTTGTGATCTCTCTCCCTCTCAATCAATCAAATGAATAAATAAAATCTTAAAAAAAAAAAAAAAGACTTAGGTTCAAATCTTTACTCCTCTTACTGGATGGATAGCCCTAGACTTCACTCTTAGCCTCAATGCCCTCATTTGTAAAATAAAAGATAATGATATACACCTTGCATGATACAATCTTTGGCACATAGTAGGGCTCAAGAAATTATTGTTTGAATCTTTCATTGACAGATGATACAATAACTGTTGGCCAAACTCCTAAAGGAGCCTAAATTCACATAAGGCACATTACATTACATACTGGTTTTTAAGTACTACTATGTTCTGAGGCTTGTCAAGGGGAAATTAAGGGAGAAGAGTATACTGCACACCAGTGACATCTAGAGAAGATTATTCCTTTAAATCAAAGGGGTAAAGTAATGATAAGCGCCATGCACATTCGATGAGAAGGACTTCCAGAAGTGTTTGTGGTTGAACCACATTCCAGCTTACGTCTGATAACAGAGTTTTCATGCTAGAAACCTGGAAACCTTACCTAGGATCCTCAGGCAGCAGAAAACCTCAAGAGATTTCCAATGCTTTGTTACTCGACAACCAGCAGCCTGGGCAACACCTGGGAGCTTATTGGAACTGCAGACTCTCCCCCCCCAACTCCCCACCTACCCAGTCAGAATCTGCATGTTAACTAGATTCGCAAGTGATTAGTGACCTACTAAAGTTTTGAGAGGTGCTGTTCTAAAATGACCCCTTCTTTTTGTCAACCAGGAAGATGGGTGTGTTGGACTTTCCCAGGTTGTGAAATCTGCTATTTGCAGACACAATGCAGGCCCAGGCCTTTAATTTTGATTTTTTTGATCTTTCTGCTGAGCCATGGATTCCTACATGATTAGGTGAATGTTTTAGGCACTGCTTTGAATGTTTCTACTCACTTGCATCATATTTTTAATATTACTTATAAGTGAAAGTAAAATTATTTTTCTTAAAGAACTTATTGATTAAGACGGCCTTTAGTTTTAAGAAGAGCTTAAGCCCATTATTTGTACCAAAATATTTTAAACTCTTACAGGAATGTGTTTAGTGCTTAACATTAATTTCACAGAATTAAATTCTGAGACCCCTTCCTTTTAAATTTTTTAGAAAATTTATCAACATTTCATGTGATTAAAAAATTCAGGTTAAAAATACTTGCTTTTCTTTGCAGACATAAAGATAAGTACTTTGTATATTTTTAAAACTCCACATCTTTGAATCAGGGAATTCTATAACTTTGAAGAATGAGGTTTTTTTTTTTAAGTAAAACTTAATGCTCTTCTGGACATCAACTGAATTCTCTCTCTTCAAGATCTACCCAAAATGTTATTAAAATTTATAACTTTTATTTATAAAAAATATTGTACCTCTACAACAAGACATGATCTTGACCACAAGTGAGTCCCCCAAAATATTTTGTTTTATTTCTCTCTTACTCTGTTTTCTGTCATAGCCATTTGTCTACTTTTGGCATCTCCTCTACAAAGACTAAAAAGGAAATATTAAAAACTTCATTCAGGAAGTACTTACTGATCATCTACTATGTGTTGGAGACTGAGACTACAATGGTGAATAAGATCAATATAGTTAGTACCTGCCTTCAAGGATCTTACACTGCAGTTAAATATTTAGAATGTTGACTATAATTGGCTGAGAAAAAGAGCCCATGAAAGATTAAAGGATTTCATTAGGACACGGATAGCTATTAGCCCCAAGCTTTTGATGGCAAATTGACTGCAAGTACCAGATAGGTTAATTTATCTACTCTTTCACCAGACATTTAATGAGTACCTGCTGTATCCTAGTCACTAAGCCTTCAGAGAATTGACAGGTGATGATTCACAGTGAGTTAAAGAGGAGTGTTCCACATTAGCCTGGGGATAAACCTAGGGTTAGGTGGAGTCTCATCTCTGTGCCCTCCACAGTGATTAGCAGAACACCTTATACAGAGTGAACATACGACTTGTTAATCAAGAATGTAAAATTCACCTCAAAGAGTGGACAGCAAACCAGCAGTGAATGTCCCTGGTAGTAAAACATATTAAAACACGTGTTGATCATAAATGAGTTACCAATGGGGATATTCATGAATTCAACAACTATTTATTATTATTAGTGAGCGTCTACTATATGCCATGCACGATGCTAAGTATTAGGCATAAAGAAATGACAGATGTAGACCCTCCTTCCATGGGGGACATGAACAAGTAACAACAATGATAATACCCTTTAGTAAGTATTATGATATATTAAAGCACAGGATTTCACAGAAATGTGCAGGCAGGTCTTGTCACCCATATAGGAGACGAGCAATTTGGAGAGTGCTTCTGGATCCAATTTACAGGTTGGCATATATTCTCCCCATCTGTATCCCAGAACTAGACCCTGTATCTACTAGAGCCTAAGATATGCATTAGAATTCAGATTTTATGTGAACCTCTCTGTGCTTATGCTATACCTATCACTTCTTCCTCTGGGGAGCACACATAAAAATGTGAACCCCTTTGGTCACAAACTACCCCATATTGTTCATTTACAATCAAATATTTTAAAGAATTCCTGGTAAAAGAGCAATTGTAGTGCTTCTTTATTTGTCAGTTTTACCAAAGGGATTGCTCTTTACAAAAGTCTCTGGGCGGATTTCCATTGTTTCATTCCGTCATTGGATTTCTTGGCCCTCAACACAAAGGGACTATATTTGGAGGGACAATAGTCCTACTCCACATGGAGCTTTATAGTAGTATTTGCTTCAGGACACTTGGCAAAACCCACCCTACTGATTGTCTCTAGAGGAAGAACAATTAAATAATGGCCACCTCCTCCCACAACGATCGTCACTGTGGCTTTAGAATCAGCTCATTTCCCAATTAGCTGGGGTTTTTTTTTAATTTCTTCCTTTGATTATTGCTACCAAAATGTTCCTGAATATATAAGTAATACACAGTGCACAGAGAAAATAGAGCAGGGGACTGTATTAAAGTTCATGTGCCTGCTATTTTAAATATTAGGAAAGTGTCTGTCAATATGCATATTTGCATTTCTTGAAGGCATTAAACCCGGCCCCTGTGATCTGTTTATTTATTTTTTCTAATTTCCAATCAAATGCCTTGGCAAGACATGTTTGCCTTGTAGGACTGCCCATTTCCTCCCAGATAGTGCTTCACAGTTGCCCACAGTAAGCGTGCTGGGAACCTCTCCAGAACTCTGGGGTCTATAAGACCAGCAAGGATCTCATGATGGTCATGTTGCCTCTTACCAAGTTTTTTCACCAAGAACTTAATTCTGTGATTCTCTAACAAGCACAGCTTCCTGCAGACTTAAACTTGATCTTAGTTGAGAAATTCAGATTTGAACTTCCACACCCACTGGATGTGTATCAAGCATAGGGTTGAATGCCAATAATTCAGTAAATTTTCTTAATATAAAATCTCTATCTGGGCAATTTCGATATAGAAGAGTCCATCCATCAATTACAGTGAGTTTAAGCCCTGCTCCCTCCATGACACCTTCCGTGATGATACACTCATGCTTCCTTCTCTGAGCTCTTAAAGAGTGTGAAGTGAAATTAGAGAGTTGTGGGTCCAGGCGATGGATCAGGACCCCAGAGGAAGACACAGAGCCGGATGAAGTAAGTTGGAGTCTTCACTATAGAGGTCATAGTGAGAGCAGGAGCTGTGGGTCAGCTCTCTGCAGGGAGACACCTGACCAGATAAGAGGAAGGCAGAGGAGAGAAGCTGGCATGATGTCTACATTTACAAAGCACAGGCTGAGCCAGTGAGGCAAATGGTGGGCAGAGAGGAGAGATCAGGAGAGAACAGTTATGTTCAACCATTGTTTCAATCAAATACATTGAACAACGAAACCTCCTAAAAAATACTGACAGGTAGCTTTCTAGGGTAACCTGAAACAACCGTCCTGGGTTTAGGATTTCCTATTCCTACTCGGGATATTTGTCACAATTTCCTTCTAATTTGCAATTATTTTAGAGTGTGCACATAATACCAGAAAAGGCAGCCATAAGCAGATATCAATATCCTAAACTGGGAATGAATGGGACGGGAAGTGTTTCTTTTGAATAGAAGGTATTCTCTCTAAGAGGACGATTGAGGATGGGGACAGTGCATGCTCTCAAGCCCTCACTAGCCTATTCCTAATGTTTTTTCCTCCAGTCAGCATCCCATTTCTAGTAAATGACAAGTATTACAAATGATCTACCTCGGATCTCTTTTCTAGAACCTTTGCATGGGGTCCATGGACATTATGCTCCCCTGGGGTAAGGATGGATATGGAGTAATAATGGAGCCGCATAAAGGCCTCTCACTTGTTGGACTTGGACAGTGAGGGAGACAGGAACACACTGAATGGAGCCATCTCTGCTCTTTTCAGTGCAAGCCTAGGGGGCAGCAGGCACCTATCACTCACTCAGTTCTGAGGCCAGCACGTTGCCGACACCCTCCTGGATGCTGGTAGTTCTTCGAGGTATAAATCCACTAACGATGAGATTACTTGAAAGGAAATCATTATGGGATTGCCAAGGGGAAATATATATTTAAAAATATTTTCCTAGGATTACAATAGAATGTTTTGTACCCACCAGCCTTCGTCTCTATAAGTGAAAGTTACACAGCTCTAAGCTGTAATTCAGTACATCTGCACAAACTGATCAATAGCAGTACTTACATCACTGTGGGCAACCTAGCAGGGCAGGTTAATAAAATACTGCCAAATCTCTTGTGATATTAAACTTGTATTGCTGGTTCTTCTTCTTTCATAGTTACAAAAAATAATAAACCGAATGAATGTGAGCATTCATAAAATGTTATTAATATTCTGAACTTTTAAAAAATAGAATGCTTTAATTATTTCACCCTGAATAAAATTCAATATATGAGATAAAATCTTCTCAGCTTCTACTCTTTGTGCATAAGGTCTCTAGAGGCAGCAGGATAGAGTAGAAAGCATACGAAATTTAGGGAAGATCTGGGTTTAAATTCCAACTAAGTGACTTCATTAGCTGTGCTCCTGGGCAGCCTACTTAACCTCTCTGAGCTTCTGTTCCCTTATTTGGAAAAAAAGAGATAGGAGATATCTACCTCATACCATGATTTTGAGTATTAAGTCAGATAACGAAAGTGCTTTACAAACTGTAAATTTTAGTTGTAATATTATTTATGTTTCATCACTTCTAGCCTGAGGTTATTCATTTCCTTATTCATTTAGTCAAAAAAAACCAACAACAACAAAAAAACAAAACTTAGTGAACTCCTTTTAGGCTATGGAATACAGAGATAAAATGATAAAGAGTCAGAGCTTCCAGAGAATATGTCAGGCTCAGAGAGACTCGGCAGGCATGGTAGGAAATGAAACCAAAGGTGGTGCCAAGTCCTGGTCTCAACATAAGTGGAAAGCAACTTAATAGGTAAGAGACATTATTTATACTACGCTTTTTCTTGCATGTGGATTCAATGGAAGGATGGTATCATTGTTTCAATCCCTGAAAAACACCAAATGTCATGCTGTAAGAAAAAAATAATGTTACAAGATATGTCCACCATTGAATATGCATTCCTATCAAAACAAATGGCTATTGTTTTCCTTTCGAACGTTGTGCTTAAAGCATTGCATGAAATATCCATGTTTTGCTTGACAAAATATACATAAAAGCTACAGTAACGTCATATCAACAAATCATTTTTACTGTTTATCTTATGGTTTCCTTTGCTTTGACTATAAAGTCTGAGGTTCCACATTTAAGTCCATGCATTTACTAAAGAGAAACAACCCCTTCTGCCCTAAGGAGAAAATGCTATATTCCTTTTTCCCTTTTTCCTTTTCTCTGAATGGCAATCATAGGTTCTAGATGCCACCTAGCTGGGGAAGATAGTCTTTCAAGTTAGAATTCCCTTGTCGGGGCATTTTCCCCCTAAATTCCTATCTTGAGAAATTGCATCCTGCCTTTCCTGCTCCCCTCCTTTTTTGTACCCCCCCTCCTCCCACCCCTATCCTCCTATTTTCTATGATTCTACATTTCAGCATCTGTGCTAGAGTCAGGGTGCAGGTAAAGGTCAAGAGATGGCGCATTAAAACAATAAGAAAATGAGAAACCTGTCCATTTCAATGTTTCTGGCATGCATACCTTCTGATGGATGTTATACTTTCTGCTATGTAGACTTGTTCCTTACAAATGAGTCAGTTTAGATGGCAATGTGAATTTATTTGAGTAGACATGTGGCAACATAGCTTATTTCTGCAAATAAAAAAAAAAAAAATTCTGGAGGGCGGAGCAAGATGGCGGAGGAGTAGGAGACCTGGATTTCGTCTCCTCTCAGGAATTCAGCTGGATAGGGATCAAACCATTCTGAACACCTATGAACTCAACAGGAGATCGAAGAAAAGAAGAGCAACAACTCTCTCATCAGAAAAGCGACCACTTTCTGGAAGGCAGGACGTGCGGAGAAGTGAATCCGAGGCGATATTCAGGAGGATAGATGGCGGGGGAGGGGCCTCCATCGGCCACTTCTGGCAAGTGATAGAGACGTGGAGCACAAAATCGGAACTTTTAGAAGTCAGCTCTGCTGAGGGACGTCACTCCGGTGGCTAAGCGGGGAGTGGAACCCTCGCAGGACAGTGTGGTCTCAGGACCCTCAGGGTCACAGAAAGACCGGGGGTGCCTGAGTGTGGCAGAGCTCCCAGGGTGACGGAGCAGAGAAGCCGGGGGCAGAGGCGGAGCCCAGGCGCGGGCTCTCAGCTTGGGGTTGACATAAACCGTGATCCGCGGCACAGTCGGGCCACTGCTCCTCCAGCAGGGACCCAACAAGCGGCAGATCCAGGGAGACTCACCTTCCTCCCCTGGGAGGAGCGGCACTGGAGCGCACCGCAGGGATCTGCTGGGTTTGGAGACTCCACCCGGGGTCGGGTGCCAGAGATAGAAACGCGTGGTCACAGGCCGGGTGAGCACAGAGTGTGGCTGGAGACCAGGGAGACGGGAGTGACTGATGGCTTTTCTCTGGGGGCTCACTGAGGAGCGGGGCCCCGAGGTCTCGGTTCCTCCAGGGTGGAGATTGGGAGGCCGCCATTTTCACTCTCCGCCTCCAAAGCTGTACGGAAAGCTCGCAGGAAACAAAAGCTCCCGAGAGCAAACCCGAGCAGATTACTTAGCCTGGACCCGGCAAGGGCGGGGCAATTCCACCTCCAGCAAAGACATTTGGGAACCACGGCAACAAGACCCTCCCCCAGAAGATTAGTGAGAACAGCCAGCCAAGACCAAGTTTACCGATCAATGAGAATGGCAGAACTCCAGCGCTAGGGGAATACTGCACATAGAATTCATGGCTTTTTTACCATGATTCTTTAGTCTTCCAAAGTAAATTTTTTTTTAACTGTCTTTTTTCTGTTTCTTTTTTTTTAATTTTTCTTTTTCCCTTTTTCAACCAACATCTTATCAATCCCTTTTTTAAAAAACATTTTTATTTTTCATTTTTAGAGTCATATTCTATCCCTTCATAGTAGTTACCCGTATTTTTGGCATTTATATATATAAGTTATTCTCTCTTTAAAATTTTGAGATAGTTTCTTCTAACAGATCAAAATATACCTTAAATCTCTAGTATATGTTTTTTTTTCTACTCCCCTGCCTGATCACATTCTCTCCCTTTTTTTCTTTTTTCTTTTTTTAAATCCTCTTCTTTCTTTTTTCAAACAACTTCTTATCAATTCCTTTTATTAAATTTTTTATAATTTCCATCTTTACAGTCATATTCCATCCCTTCATCATATCAACCCTTATTTTTGTACATATATAAGGTTTTCTTTCTTTAAAATTTTGGGAGGCAATTTCTTCTAACAGAACAAAATATACCCCAAATCTAGTGTGTGGCACTGATCTATATACCAGCCTGATCATATTTGATCACATTCTGTTTTTGTTTTGTTTTGTTCTGTTTTTGTTTGTTTTTATCTTTCCCTTTTTCTTTTTCTTTTTCTTTTTTCTCTCTTTCCCTTTCTTTTCCCACTGCTTCAGGTCTTTTCTGATTTGTTTAGAGTATATTTTCTGGGGACGTTGTTACTCTGCTAGCATTTTGTTCTCTCATTAATCTATTCTCCTCTGCACAAAATGACAAGACGGAAAAAATCACCTCAACAAAAAGAACAAGAGGTAGTACTGACTGCCAGGGACCTACTCAATACGGACATTAGTATGATGTCAGATCTAGAGTTCAGAATCATCACTTTAAAGATACTAGCTGGGCTTGAAAAAAGCATGGAAGATATTAGAGAAACCCTTTCTGGAGAAGTAAAAGAACTAAAATCTAATCAAGTTGAAATCAAAAAGGCTATTAATGAGGTGCAATCAAATATGGGGGCACTAACTGCTAGGATAAATGAGGCAGAAGAGAGAATTAGTGATATAGAAGACCAAATGATGGAAAATAAAGAAGCTGAGAAAAAGAGAGATAAACAACTACTGGATCACGAGGGCAGAATTCGAGAGATAAGTGATACCATAAGACGGAACAACATTAGAATAATTGGGGTCCAAGAAGAAGAAAGAGAGAGAGGGGCAGGAAGTATAATGGAGCAAATTATAGCAGAGAACTTCCCTAATTTGGGGAAGGAAACAGGCATCAAAATCCAGGAAGCACAGAGAACCCCTCTCAAAATCAATAAAAATAGGTCAACACCCCGACATCTAATAGTAAAACTTACGAGTCTCATAGACAAAGGGAAAATCCTGAAAGCAACTCGGGAGAAAAGATATGTAACCTACAATGGTAGAAACATTAGATTGGCAACAGACCTATCCACAGAGACCTGGCAGGCCAGAAAGGACTGGAAGGATATATTCAGAGCACTAAATGAGAAAAATATGCAGCCAAGAATACTATATCCATCTCGACTGTCATTGAAAATTGAAGGAGAGATAAAAAGCTTCCAGGGCAAGCAAAAACTAAAGGAATTTGCAAACACAAAACCAGCCCTACAAGAAATCTTGAAAGGGGTCCTCTAAGCAGAGAGACCCTAAAAGCAACATAGACCAGAAAGGAACACAGACAATATACAGTAACAGTCACCTTACAGGCAATACAATGGCACTAAATTCCTATCTTTCAATAGTTACCCTGAATGTAAATGGGCTCAATGCCCCAATCAAAAGACACAGGCTATCAGACTGGATTAAAAAACAAGACCCATTGATATGCTGTCTGCAAGAGACTCATTTTAGACCCAAAGACACCCCCAGATTGAAAGTGAAGGGGTGGAAAACCATTTACCATGCTAATGGACACCAAAAGAAAGCTGGGGTGGCAATCCTTATATCAGACAAATTAGATTTTAAACTAAAGACTACAATAAGAGATGAGGAAGGACACTATATCCTACTTAAAGGGTCTATCCAACAAGAAGATCTAACAATTGTAAATATCTATGCCCCTAACATGGGAGCAGCCAATTATATAAGGCAATTGATAACAAAAGCAAAGAAACACATTGACAACAATACAATAATAGTGGGGGACTTTAACACCCCCCTCACTGAAATGGACAGATCGTCTAAGCAAAAGATCAACAAGGAAATAAAGACTTTAAATGACAAACTGGACCAAATGGACTTCACAGACATATTCAGAACATTCCATCCCAAAGCAACGGAATACACATTCTTCTCTAGTCCCCATGGAACATTCTCCAGAATAGATCACATCCTAGGTCATAAATCAGGTCTCAACCGGTACCAAAAGATTGGATCATTCCCTGCCTATTTTCAGACCACAATGCTTTGAAACTAGAACTCAATCACAAGAGGAACGTCGGAAAGAACTCAAGTACATGGAGGCTAAAGAGCATCCTACTAAAGAATGAATGGGTCAACCAGGAAATTAAAGAAGAATTAAAAAAATTCATGGAAACCAATGAAAATGAAAACACAACTATTCAAAATCTTTGGGATGCAGCAAAGGCAGTCCTAAGAGGAAAGTATATAGCAATACAAGCCTTTCTCAAGAAACAAGAAAGGTCTCAAGTACACAACCTAACCCTACACCTAAAGGAGCTGGAGAAAGAACAGCAAATAAAGCCTAAACCCAGCAGGAGAAGAGAAATAATAAAGATCAGAGCAGAAATCAATGAAATAGAAACCAAAAGAACAGTAGAACAGATCAACGAAACTAGGAGCTGGTTCTTTGAGAGAGTTAACAAGATTGATAAACCCCTGGCCAGACTTATCAAAAAGAAAAGAGAAATGACCCAAATGAACAAAATCATGAATGAAAGAGGAGAGATCACAACCAACACCAAAGAAATACAAACAATTATAAGAACATATTATGAGAAACTCTATGCCAGCAAATTAGATAACTTGGAAGAAATGGATGCATTCCTAGAGATGTATCAACTACCAAAACTGAACCGGAAGAAATAGAAAACCTGAACAGACCTATAACCACTAAGGAAATTGAAGCAGTCATCAAAAATCTCCCAACAACAAAAGCCCAGGGCCAGATGGCTTCCCAGGGGAATTCTACCAAACATTTCAAGAAGAATTAATACCTATTCTTCTGAAACTGTTCCAAAAATAGAAATGGAAGGAAAACTTCCAAACTCATTTTATGAGGCCACCATTACCTTGATCCCCAAACCAGACAAAGACCCCATCAAAAAGGAGAATTACAGACCAATATCCCTGATGAACATGGATGCAAAAATTCTCACCAAAATACTAGCCAATAGGATCCAACAGTACTTTAAAAGGATTATGCACCACGACCAAGTGGGATTTATCCCTAGGCTGCAAGGTTGGTTCAACATCCGCAAATCAATCAACGTGATACAATACATTAACAAAAGAAAGAACAAGAATCATATGATCCTCTCAATAGATACAGAAAAAGCATTTGACAAAGTACAGCATCCTTTCTTGATCAAAACTCTTCAGAGTATAGGCATAGAGGGTACATACCTCAATATCATAAAAGCCATCTATGAAAAACCTACAGCGAATATCATTCTCAATGGGGAAAAACTGAGAGTTTTCTCCCTAAGGTCAGGAACGCAGGAGGGATGTCCACTATCACCACTGCTATTCAACATAGTATTGGAAGTCCTAGCCACAGCAATCAGACAACAAAAAGAAATCAAAGGCATCCAAATTGGCAAAGAAGAAGTCAAATTCTCACTCTTTGCAGATGATATGATACTTTATGTGGAAAACCCCAAAGACTCCACCCCAAAACTGCTAGAACTCATACAGGAATTCAGTAAAGTGGCAGGATATAAAATCAATGCACAGAAGTCAGTGAGTGGCATTCCTATACACCAACAACAAGACAGAAGAAAGAGAAATTAAGGAGTCGATCCCATTTACAATTGCACCCAAAACCATAAGATACCTAGGAATAAATCTAACCAAAGAGGCAAAGGATCTGTACTCAGAAAACTGTAAAATACTCATGAAAGAAATTGAGGAAGACACAAAGAAATGGAAAAACGTTCCCTGCTCATGGATTGGAAGAACAAATATTGTGAAGATGTCAATGCTACCTAGAGCAATCTACACATTCAATGCAATCCCCATCAAAATACCATCCACTTTTTTCAAAGAAATGGAACAAATAATCCTAAAATTTGTATGGAACCAGAAAAGACCCCGCATAGCCAGAGGAATATTGAAAAAGAAAAGCAAAGCTGGCGGCATCACAATTCCGGACTTCCAGCTCTATTACAAAGCTGTCATCATCAAGACAGTATGGTGGTACTGGCACAAAAACAGGCACATAGATGAATGGAACAGAATAGAGAGCCCAGAAATGGACCCTCAACTCTATGGTCAACTCATCTTTGACAAAGCAGGAAAGAATGTCCAATGGAAAAAAGACAGTCTCTTCAACAAATGGTGTTGGGAAAATTGGACAGCCACATGCAGAAGAATGAAACTGGACCATTTCCTTACACCACACACAAAAATAGACTCCAAATGGGTGAAAGACCTCAATGTGAGACAGGTGTCCATCAAAATCCTAAAGGAGAACACAGGCAGCAACCTCTTCGACCTCAGCCGAAGCAACTTCTTCCTAGAAACATCGCCAAAGGCAAGGGAAGCAAGGGCAAAAATGAACTATTGGGACTTCATCAAGATAAAAAGCTTTTGCAAAGCAAAGGAACAGTCAACAAAACCAAAAGACAACCCACAGAATGGGAGAAGATATTTGCAAATGACATATCAGATAAAGGGCTAGTATCCAAAATCTATAAAGAACTCATCAAACTCAACACCCAAAGAACAAAGAATCCAATCAAGAAATGGGCAGAAGACATGAACAGACATTTTTCCAAAGAAGACATCCAAATGGCCAACAGACACATGAAAAAGTGCTCAATATCGCTCGGCATCAGGGAAATCCAAATCAAAACCTCAATGAGATACCACCTCACACCAGTCAGAATGGCTAAAATTAACAAGTCAGGAAATGACAGATGTTGGCAGGGATGCAGAGAAAGGGGAACCCTCCTACACTGTTGGTGGGAATGCAAGCTGGTGCAGCCACTCTGGAAAACAGTATGGAGGTTCCTCAAAAAGTTGAAAATAGAGCTACCATATGATCCAGCAATTGCACTACTGGGTATTTACCCCAAAGATACAAAAGTAGGGATCTGAAAGGGTACGTGCACCCTGATGTTTATAGCAACAATGTCCACAATAGCCAAACTGTGGAAAGAGCCAAGATGTCCATCGACAGATGAATGGATAAAGAAGATGTGGTATATATATATACAATGGAATATTATGCAGCCATCAAAAGGAATGAGATCTTGCCATTTGCAACGACGTGGATGGAACTGGAGGGTATTATGTTGAGCGAAATAAGTCAAACAGAGAAAGACATGTATCATATGACCTCACTGATATGAGGAATTCTTAATCGCAGGAAACAAACTGAGGGTTGCTGGCTTGGGGGGTGGGGTGGGAGGGATGGGGTGACTTGGTGATAGACACTGGGGAGGGTATGTGCTCTGGTAAGTGCTGTGAATTGTGCAAGACTGTTGAATCCCAGATCTGTACCTCTGAAACAAATAATGCAATATATGTTAAGAAAAAAAAAAAAGAAGAAGAAGAAGAAGGTAGCAGGAGGGGAAGAATGAAGGTGGGAAAATCGGAGGGGTAGATGAACCATGAGAGATGATGGACTCTGAAAAACAAACTGAGGGTTCCAGAGGGGAGAGGGGTGGGAGGATGGGTTAGCCTGGTGGTGGGTATTGAGGAGGGCACATTCTGCATGGATCACTGGGTGTTATGCACAAAGAATGAATCATGGAACACTACATCTAAAACTAATGATGTAATGTATGGGGATTAACATAAGAATAAGAAATTAAAACAAACAAACAAACAAAAAAATTCTGCTACATAAGTATGTGAATATCTGTTAGGACTCAGGCACATTTTATTTTGGAACATTTCATTCAGATCAAAGTGACAACAAAATATCTAATAACAAACAACAAAAATTCCATGAAGAATGATCCATTTGTTGAGCCAGACTTATTAGAATTCTAATGAAAGTCTTTTCTTAAGTAATAACACTCTTATTTCTCCTTTAACCAGTTGTAGTGAGTTAACAAATGTTTATATCCTAGTTAGTAGAACTGAAGTCTGAACTCAAACCCACACTTCCTTTTTTTTAAATTTTATTTATTTATTTATGAGAGAGCGCTAGCAAGCGCACAAAGCAGGGGGAGAAGCAGGCTCCCCACCGAGCAGGGAGTCCGACGTGGGGCTCTATCCCAGGACCTTGGGATCATGACCTGAGCCGAAGGCAGATGCTTAACCGACTGAGCCACCCAGGCATCCCCCCATATTTCCTTTTAATTTCTTAGTAAAATGCTAACTTTGCTGTCAGATATTTTTAAATTTGGGAATATGAGTAAGAACTGTATAAGCATCTAGTAAAAATAGATATAATTTAAAATGTTATTGTTGGGAAGATTTAAAAAAATTTATCATGAGTTCATTGCCCTAGAGACCTGTTTATAGAAAAACAGGGTCTTCAGAATGAAGAATTTGCTACCCCAATGGGGCATCTCATTATTTTGTGATATAAACAAATTGTTTACTTTAATAATTAAAAGTTCACATAAGCCAAATAAGTAGAAGCCACCAACCCTATTGAATATTTCCATTTGTATGTCCTTCAGGCATCCTGATCTGGGGTCAGTAATCCTAGATCCTCTGCTTCCTGCTTGCTAAGGCTTCCTGCCTAAATATCTCTGCATGTCCTTGCCAGAGCATCCCCCTGCCCCCCGCTTTGGTGAATTTTTACTTATTCTTGAAAATTCATCCTGCAAGTCACCTATTCTGGAGAGCATTCCACACCCCATTTCTCCAAACTTCCATTTTCATCTAATTTGTTGGCTCTCCATGATATTCCACAGAACACCAAGCAAATGTATTCATCTGTCAAGCAGCTGAATTCAAACCCAGGTCTGTCAGGCACTCAAACTGGTGTCCTTCTTTAATGCTAGCTTGCAATGGTGCTTTATTCCCATGTATCTCACACCTAGTAATCAAGTTCTTGAGACCAGAAAGTATGTCTTTTACAATTACAGTACCTGGTAGTATATTCTGTGTAGAATGTATGTGATTACTAAGAATATTTAGGTTCTAGAAAGAGAAAGAGCTAAAACAAATGACACACTTTTTTTTTAAATTGGAAAACCCATCGTTTCCATTGACAGTTACAAAGGTTTATGGAGGATCTGAACGATGTGTAATCTATAACATCCTTGGGAAGAAACAACATAAAACACTTTCTAAAATATTTTATTAAGGAAAAGACATATGCTTATCTTCTCTGTTGTAAACTAAAATGAGCTTGCTCTAGAACACAATTCTCCTTGGATGCCCGTCTTAGTAACACAAATGTGAGGCAAAAACTACAGAAACTTGATTTAGTGCATGAAGGCTCATGGTAAAATTTAACTTCTCCACTTCAATTCATCAAATCCTTCCACTCAACTAATATCTTTTAAGAATACTCAATATGGGGGAGCCTCAGTGGCTCAGTAGGTTAAGTGTGTGCCTTTGGCTCAGGTCATGATCTCAGGGTCCTAGGATTGAGCCCCGCATCAGGCTTCCTGCTCAGCGGGAGACTGCTTCTCCCTCTCCCTCTGCTGCTCCCTCTACTTGTGCTCGCTTTCTCTGTCAAATAAATAAATAAAACCTTTAAAAAAAAAAGAATATTCAATATGATCTAAGCATGTGGTCAACCTCATTCAATAGAGGCTCAGAGTTAAAATTAAATAATACAAGTGTGAATTTATTCGCATATACCAGACTTCACATTTTGTATGTATACAGAAGCTTCCTTTAGGGACTTTTAAATGGCTACCTCTGGCATGAGAAGAACTCCCGTAAAGACTCCTGATTGGTTCAGCCATTATCTACTAACAGCATGGTGGCAAGACACTCTTTATGATCCCTTCATAATTAACTGAAACAATGTTCACCGACTTCAGGGATAGCGTACTTTAAGACAGAGGATTCCAGACTTTGAGATTTTATAGACCGGGAACAATTTCAAAAGAAAGTTTGGAAGTAAAACTAAAGTTACCTACCTTTTAATTTTGCTAGGTCAGGGAATTCAACACCACCACCCTCATTACCCTTAAAACAAAATTGGCATTTAAAACATCAAAAGGAGGAAAGGCCATCACCTCATAGTAAAGAAAAAATTATCAGTTAAAAATTGTACATAATATGTTCCCTGTGGAATCATGAAAATATCATCAGTTTGCCATCCAGGCACCGGCATTTTGGGAGCAATGGTCAGTCAGTGTGCCCACGGGGTTATAAAATTATCCTTAAAGTGCATGCCAGGAGCTTTTGCGTTGTCTTGTGTTCTACTTACCATATGGTCCTTATAGTTAATAAGTGTAGCTGCTTTCATAAGTCAGGTTCATGAAAGCATTGAACTTTGATAATAAAGTGGAAATAATTGTCATGATGTATGATTTGTATTTTAAAAATTATATAAGACTGCTGGTGGGAATGCACATTGGTGCAGCCACTGTGGAAGACAGTATGGAGGTTTCTCGTGAAATTAAAAATAGAAATACCATATGATCCAGTAATTCCACTTCTGGGTTTACCCAAAGAAAACAAAAACACTAATTTGAAAAGATACATGCACCTCTATGTTTACTGCAGCATTATTTACAATAGCCAACATATGGAAGCAATTTAAGTATCCATCAATAGAGCAATGAATAAGAAGAAATGGTATATATACACAATGGAATATTACTGAGCCATAAAAAAAGAAGGAAATCTTGCCATTCACTATAACATGAATGGACCTGGAGGGTATTATGCTAAGTAAAATAAGTTAGACCAAGAAAGACAAATACCATATGATTTCGCTTATATGTGGAATCTAAAAAACAAAACCAACAAACAACAACAAAAGAGAAACAGACTCACAAATAAACTAGTGGTTGCCAAAGGGGAGAGAGTGAAGGGATAGGCAAAATAGCTGGAGGAACTTAAGAGATATAAACTTCCAGTTATAAAATAAATAACTCATGTGGATGAAAAGTATAGCATAGAGAATATAGTCAATAATACTGTAATAACTTTGTGTGCTAACACATGGTAACTACACTTCTCATGGTAAGCATTTTATAATGTACATAATTGTCAGATCACTATGTTGTGTAACTAAAACTAATATACCAACTATACTTCAATGAAAAATAAAATTTACAGGGGCACCTGGCTGGCTCAGTCAGTAGAGCATGCAACTCTTGATCTTGGGGTTGTGAATTCTAGGCCCACATTGGGCATAGAGATTACTTTTAATAAAAATTTACAAAAATTTAACTTGCCCAAGTCATACAACTAGTATGTAACAGAGCCAAGATTTGAACCCAGGTCAGTCAGACTCAAAGGACTTCAAACAACATCAAAATCGGGACGTCATATGATATAGGCCTCCATCTTCAGCAAGGTATTATACACTTTAAATGGTACTATAGCAAAGTATTATCACTCTCATTTTATAGATGAAGCAACAGAATTACAGAGATATGGTTACAGCCCAATCAGTTTGGAAAGCAATACAAAAAACAACAATTTACTTATCCTCTCATAGAGAACAGTTATTCATTTTAATATAATAATGAAGGTGTTGGGGCGCCTGGGTGGCTCAGTCGGTTAAGCATCTGCCTTCGGCTCAGGTCATGATCCCACGGTCCTGGGATCGAGCCCCACATCGGACTCTCTGCTCAGCAGGAAGCCTGCTTCTCCCTTTCCTACTCCCCCTGCTTGTTTCTACTTTCGCTAACTCTCTCTCTGTCAAATAAATAAATAAAATCTTAAAAAAAAAAAAAGAATGAAGGTGTCAACAGGATTCCAAGACATTTCAATTCGGGGAAAGAATAGTCTTTTCAAAAAATGATGCTGGGACAATTCGATATCCACATGCAAAAGAATAAAGCTGGATCCTTACCTCACACTATATCCACAAATTAACTCAAAATGGATCAGAGACATAAATGTAGGAGTTAAAACTAGTAACTTTTTTTTTAAGATTTATTTATTTATTTGAGAGAGGGGGAGGGGCAGAGGGAAAGAATCATCAAACTGACTCCTCACTCTGCATGGAGCCGATGCTGAGATCACTACCTTAGCTAAAACCAAGAGTTGGACGCTTAACCAACTGTGCCACCCAAGTGCCCCAAAATTATTAAAACTCTTAAATGAAAACATAAGTATAGATTTTTGTGACCTTGGATTAGGCAATGGTTTCTTAGAAATGAAACCTAAAGAAACAAGTAATCAAAGAAAGAACAGATAAACTGTACTTCATTAAAAGGACACAAGAAAGTAAAAAGATAACCCAGAGAATGGGAGAAAATACAAGCAATTCATATATCTGGTAAGAGTCTAGTATCCAGAAATATAAAGGAGCCTTATAACTCAACAATAAAAAGACAACTCAATGTAAAAATGAGCAGAGGATTTGAAAATACATTTATCCAAAGACTACATACAAATGCACATAAAAAAATTCTCAACATCATTACTCATCAGGGATATGCAAAGCAAAACCATAAAAAGACACCATTTCACATCCTATAGGATGGGTATAATAAAAAAGTTGGACAATAAAAAGTGTTGACTAGGATGTAGAGAAATTTGAACCCAGAATGTAAAATGTGCAGCCATTCTGGAAAACAGTTGGACAGTTCCTCAAAAAGTAAGACATAGAGTTACCGCATCACCTAGCAATTCCACTCACAGATACATATCCAAGAAAATTGAAAATATATGTTCACACAAAATCATGTACATGAATGTTCATAAAAACAGTATTCATAATAGCTGAAAAGTGGAGACAACCCAAATATCCATCAACTGATGAGCAGATAAATAAAATGTATTATTTGTATCAGGGAATATTATTCAGTCACAAAAAGGAATGAAGTACTAACACATGCTACAACATGGATGACCCTTGGGAACACTGTGTGAAGTGAAGGAAGCCAGGCACAAAGGCATACATCATATGGTTCTATTTACATGAAATGTCCATAATAGGCAAATTCATAGAGACAGAAAGTAGCTTAGTGTTGCCAAGGGCTGGGAGGAGGGAGAAATAGGTGTGACTTCTAATAAACATTTCGAGGTGACAGAAATGTCTCAGAATTAGATAGTGGTGATGGTTGGACAACTTGGTGAAAATACTAAAAACCATGGAAATATACACTTCGTAAGGGTGAATTTTATGTGACTTCTATCTCAATAAAAAAATAAAAATAAAATGTGATTTTAACAATAATTAAATTATCTTCTGTGAAGCTGGACAAACACAGTGGAATGGAAAAAGTATTGAACCAGGAGGCCTGGGCCCCTGCCTCATTTCCGCTACCAGGATCACTGATGGTGGGTCAATCATTCACCTTCCCTGGTCTTTGGCAAGGACTTATAACAAAAGGAGTTGGACTTATGGACGATCTCTAAAGTCGCCTTCAGTTCCACAGCTCGATGTTTGTAAATCTGTACAAAAACTTAATATTTGTACATAACCACAACAAAGATAAGATACACACTTCTATGCTCCTTACCATACTTCCAATACAGATGAGACTTCGTAGTGTGATGGAGGAGAGCACACCTTTGGAAGGACCCGACTGTCCAAGCTGAAAGCCCTGCTCAGCCACTTGCTAAATGCCTGACCTTAGACAAGTCACTCCACCTCATTCTGCCTCCGTTTCCTCCTCTGTAAAGCTGAATACTAGATGATTTTGTAAGTAGCAAGCACTAATCATGGAGCATATTAATAGATCTTTACAAAATCAGGTGTGGGACACCTGGGTGGCTCAGTCGGTTAGGTGGCTATCTTTAGCTCAGGTCATGATCCCAGGGTCATGGGATCGAGTCCCATGTAGGACTCCTTGTTCAGCGAGGAGCCTGCTTCTCCCTCTGCCTGCAGCTTCCCCTGCTTGTGCTCTCTCTCTTTCTCTCTCTCTCTCACTCTCTCTCTGACAAATAAATGAATAAAGAATAAAAAAATAAAAATAAATCAGGTGATTACAGCCATTGGCTACTTCTAGAATTAAAGAGCAGTTGTTGAATATCCAGATTGTAGAAAGGGGTGTATCTAGTGATTTTTTTCCCAAATGTTATTTCACTCCTTACAAAAGACTAAAGGTACTCACTATACATGAGACAACAGAGTCAGCTCTGAGTGACTTGGGCCAGGAGCTCTTGCTCTGGGGCTTTTCACCCCCAGCCACACCCCCTCACGCCATAGAGGCAACACGCCAGGATTCCAGGGTCCTGCCTGGGCTGGGATCAGGGCAGGGCAGGGCAGGGTTTCTTGGAGTAGTACCTGCAGGGATTAGCCAACCAATGTGAGAAAATGACATCCCTCTGAATACTACCTAAGCTTTAGGTCCTTCTCCCAGCTCAACTTAACACAATTTTTTCAGAACCTGGAAATTCCCAAAGCATACTTCTACTATATACTCTATGTATGTTTCTTGAAATCACATTTCTACACGTAGGTAGTTTTTGAAATGATCAAAAGATTGATTTCTATGTGTACTAATCTAGATGGAAAGCTGGACTAGCAAATTTTCAGTAAAAGCTGTGACACCCTGCTTCATTCCTGTGAGTGAACACACAGTCGTTCCTCCATTACAAACCTATTGTTAAGGGTTAGTCATGGACTAGTCATGTTTCTAATTCTGAATGCCTGGAATAATTTCTAGATTTTTAAGGACACTTAAAAGGCACACAATCAATTTATGGAGACCATTAAACCCTGTGTGTGTAAAATAATATTTAATGTATTTTATTTGCTAGAAATAATATTTCCATTGTTTAAAACCAACTGAATACTTCTAGGCAAGAGTAGAAATTTGTTCCTTCCTTTGTACTTCTGTATATGGCATTCTCTACCTAATAACCCTGATTTCTATTAGTCTATTAGTGAATAAAGATAATTAAAAATAAAAAGTGCCATTTCAAGCACTTACTCTGTGTCATCCCCATTCTCTTACATATTGTATTCAAACACACACACGATTATTTGTCCCATTTTACAGATGAGAAAACTGAGCTCAAGTGGTGAAGTATCTGGCCTAAAGCCACACAGCTGGGAGACAGTAGCAGACAATACCCGAGCCTCTCCTACTATCTAGACCTCATTATGAGTGAGCATCAGTTCTTTTTTTTTTTTTTTTAAGATTTTATTTATTTGACAGAGAGAGACACAGCGAGGGAGGGAACACAAGCAGGGGGAGTGAGAGAGGGAGAAGCAGGCTTCCCGCCGAGCAGGGAGCCCGATGCGGGGCTCGATCCCAGAACCCCGGGATCATGACCTGAGCCGAAGGCAGACGCTTAACGACTGAGCCACCCAGGTGCCCCTGAGCATCAGTTCTTATTACTTATCTTCCTCTCCAGCCAAGCCTCTCTTTCCAGAGGCTTTCTACACATGACTCTTGTTGATAGGAATTTATTTTTTTCCTCTGTGTTTTTAGTATTTATAAACTGAGTTATTCTAGAGCATTAATTTGTTACCTCTGGTAAATTTTTTTCAGCTGTTATCAGAGACATGTATTTGTACATCAGGTTAAACTTATGCTTAATTATAAAGAAGAGACTGTGTTCTTTCTCTCTTTCTCTTATTCTTTTTTTTTTTAATTCTGCTGTGACCTGTGCATGAAAGAATGTTCTGTTCAGCAGATACCATCAACTCACCGCTCATTAATCACGTTGTTGATATTAGCACGTGTGCAACTGCCTTACACTCTCACTTCGAAATCAAGTTCATTTACTAATTTTACATTACTCCTCACCATTGTATCTAGTATCTTCACTTACATAACTTTTCAAATCTGAAGATGACAATCAACAAGAATGGCTTATATTTCCTCACAATGCACACAACACACAAATAAACAGCCCGAAGTCTTAGTAACCTGAGTCTTCCAAACAACGTGATTGGTAAAATCTTGACCCGTAGGTGAAAGGAGCCCAGCCTCTCTTGTTTATGCTCTTCTCCACATAGTTTCACAGAGAAGTTAGGCCACCAGAAGTGCATTAGAAAATGTATCTCATATTTCCCTTTCCTAATAAATGAACTAGAAAATATATTTTGCAACTTGGAAGGGCATGTTTTCTTCACATACAACTGGAAACAACGTAAAAATGTTGAACGTCTTAAAACCTGAACAAATGCGAAGGTTTTAGGAATGATCTAACAGCTGTTGCACACACAGATGTGATGTAAAAGCTGCAGAAACATTATTCAGCTATTCAGAAATAGGATCTAAAAGCCTTCTCTTTTGGTACAGAAGAGTTAATTTATCTTCCTTTTGCTAAATCAGGCCTTCCAGAAGTTAAAAAGAAGAGACTGCTATATTTAAAAGCTAAATCAATATGTTATGATAATGTAATATAGTTCACATTTCTACTAATTTGAACGAATATTCCATTTTTGAAAGATATACAAGGCCACCGCAGACATTAAATTAGTTCAAACTGCCAGACCATTATGGACAAGCAATGGTATGATTTTCTTATGAAACACACACACAAAAACTTTTTTTTTTTTTTTTTTTTAGAAATTTAGAGATGGAGATAGAAACACAGGCAAGAACTGAAACAGAATAAGAGAATTAATTTGAAGGCTCAATACTTTCTCTTCCAATCAGAAAATGGGTACCACCATGGAGGGTACCAGAGAATATAATGAGAAAAGCCCCCCCCCGTCCCCCCGACATCTGCAATGCTGTGTTAGTGGCACCCACTAGCCTTGTCCCTCACTGATTCTCTTTGCTCCAACCACACCAATTGCCTTCTGCCCCTGGTCTGACCCAAAGTTTTCCTGATTCTGAGCCTTCACATATGCTGTTCCCACTGCCTTACATGCCTTTTCTAATTCTCCTTTCTAAGGAACTTCTACTAGATACTAGGCTCTAGAATTTAGCTCAAACTCTATTCTTCAATGAAGCATTCTCCAACCTTCCAGATGCTCTCAGTCCCTTGCTACACTTCTGCAGCACCCTTTCTTCTCCTACATAGCACTTTTCACACTGTAATTACATAATTAAGTGTGCAATTTGTTGTATAAGGTCAATCCACAGCCCTGGGCTGCAAGTTTGATGAGATCTTTTTCAGCTACCTCCACAAACCCGTCAAAGCACCTTGGATATAGTAATGCATACATTTACACTTCAAAGCGCTATCTCCAACCTCCTGCTTTCCCATCTTCCTATACTTTAAACTTGGTTCTCTGGCCTTCAATTAAGTTAATGCCAGGAAGAATGGGCTTTGGCAACACATGTACCTCACGCTCAAGAAGAGAGCACTAGACTCCATAAAATAACTCCCGCAAGAAACGCTCCCTTGCTCCTTGGGCTGGTTGGATTTTTATTCCAACGTCACTCCCTTTGGTCTGGTTACACAGTCTCCACTGAGAGAAAAAAAATTGCATTCCTTTTGGGAATTTCGTAAGGCTATTTCCACAGCTGACGATCCCTCTGACTCTATGGGGGAGGGAAGTTAAAAACAAAAAAAGTGCTATATTTCACAACAGCTGAAATAATTTTCTGCCAAAACCTGTTTTAAATTCAAAGTGTGTTTTCTCTGTATGTACAAGGCAGCTACAGGTCTAGAGATATAATGTGACATACGAATTTAACACTCTAATATGCACAAACCGAACAGATATTTTTATATACTACTAATGATAATAATTACTATTGACTCTAAAGTAAGCAAATCCATATTTGTTTTCAAGTTAAGTGTGTTACTTGAGAATATTTGAAAACATTTGCTAACGGGGTGTGAAAGTGCAGACTCTCATCAAAATCCATCTGTCTGAATCTATTAACTGGCATTTCCCCAGCTGGGGCATTCCTCAAGTCCTGCATAACAAAAGCTCCTTATGCCAAGGGTGAGGGCTGATACCCAACTTAGAAACCGGGTTTATTTCATCAAGAATTAAAAAATTCTACATAGATTTTGAAATGTCTATCTTTATGAGCCAGGTATACCAAACACAGAACCAGAGGTGGATGTTGAATAGAGAATTAAAGTTTGAAGCTCCAAAATCCAGGCAGTCATCAAAACTGTTTTTCTCTTTTTTAAAAAAATCCTCCACAACTTGTTCACAAAAACATCTTGAAAATATTCATGTAAATTATTCGGGGAAAGGGGTATTTGATATTTCATCACCTTCCTATCCCCCACTGACCTCATGGTTTTCTATTTTTTTACTCAGTGCTAATGAAGAGATATTACATGTGATTTGGTAATTTGTATGTTTTTGACGGATTAAGATATTTGGATTACCTAATTTTTTTTTAAAACCCTCTACTTTTATCATCTTTTTAAAAAGGTTGTGTCAGGTGCCTGGGTGGCTCAGTCGGTTGAGCGTCCAACTCTTGATTTCAGCTCAGGTCATGATCTGAGGGTCCTGGGATGGAGCCCTGTGTTGGGCTCCACGCTCAGCGGGGAGTCTGCCTGGTATTCTCCCTCCCCATCTTCCCTTCCCCCTGCTCTCTCTCTCTCAAATAAATAAATCATTTAAAAAAAGTAAAAAAAATAAAAAGGTTGTATGTGTCTTTTGAGTACACTGAAGGTGGTAATAAATACATGCAGATTGACCTTTACCTATTGACCTATATCCATGTCGAGTCTGTCCCTAACGCCCTCCCTTCTGAAAGTAGGTGCTGCTTCTCCAGCCTGTGCAATAAATTCTGTTCCTACTGGCCCACGGTCTGTTTTGCTGCCACTATTTTTTTTTCTTTCTTGTAGATCTAAAGTATGTATGGTATCCCATATATTTTTTTTTCTTCCTCTTTTTAAAAAGTAAACGCAAAGGATTCCAAACCTACATGTTAGAAAAGCTTGTCATTAGGTTGCTTATCATCGGCCACTTGTCATCCTCTCTGAAAACATCATGAGCATAACTGTGCTTTTAGCAACCAGTACTACCTAGTACCGAGGCTGAATAGTGAAGGTTCACCTTAACTCTTATCTCTCACCTTCATCCAACCCTAAAATGGCTGACATGCCAGGTCTCAGGGGCTCCAGAAAAAAAAAAAATAATACGATGAGAACCTCTTCCAGACACTCTGCTTGCTGTTATCAACAGACAGTTCTGCCACAGCTACCTCCTGATTATTCTATCGAGAGGAAAGAAAATGAAAATTAATATAAAGTCTTAGTATAACCTAGGATTTTGACTCCTTTTCTTCACAAAACTTTTTTATGTGAGGTACTTTAAAGAATTCTAATTTTAATCCCTTCTCTTGCCCATTCCCCTATGGGCTGGATTAAACCATCCAAATGTTGCATGCCCAAAGGATAGGAAAAGACAAGGTAAAAAAAAAAAAAAAGCCAAAAAAATGCATATACCACCTCCTGAACTGCCTGACACATAATTTATGAACCTTAGAAATTCATCATCAGTCCTAAGAAGCCTAACTCTTTGTTATAGACAGCAGAAAAGTGAAGCTGCAAGAACATAATTCATTAACTCACGAAGACCGCAAAGGAGATTTATCCCCACCTTCCCCTCCTCTAAAAACACAAGTGCTGTATTTCAATAGAGTTAAATATAAGAGCTTCCTTTCATAACAACTGTAAAAATCCCAGGATGTATAAAATCATCTTAAATAGGTAAAACAAATAAACAGGAAACACCCCCCCCCCACATCCCCACCTGGCATTACTTTAGCTGCTCCTTATGCTGTGAGAACCCTGAGATTGATCCAACCAGAGCTTCTGTGAGAACTTTCTTCACCCACCACTTTTGTACACCAAGTTTTACAAAGAGGCCATCAAGGTAAGAGGCTAAATTTGAAATAAAATTTCATTTTGGTGTATTCCGATAACCCGATGTAAACCAGACACAATACCCTATGACCTTGAGCTCTTGTTTTCAACTATTGTTTTTGGTTTTCTTCCTGTATGTACTCAGACATTTAGGGAAAGGAAAGGAAATCATGTTGAGAGCATCTGCTGTGTAATAAAGTGGGGGTTTTTGAAGAGGGTCCCCTAGATCTATAGCCTCACAATTCTCTGGAAAACATCTTAAAAATGCAGGTTCCTGGACCCCTCTCTGTTTAACCTGACTTTCTAACTGGTGGATCCTAGATTAGGTATACTGAAAAGCCCCTCAGATGATTCTTCTGTACTAAAAGTTGAGAAAGTATTAAATGACTTTGTCTAGATGCCTTCACACAGGTTCTCTTAGTTAGTATTTGAAGAATGTGTCTCATCTTAGTTCCAGTAGTCCATTAACACCCAAGTGGTCATGTTAATAACTTAATTTGTATGTTTATTCTCCCTCTAGGCAGAAATAACTGTGCTTCTCTTCTGTGGAAGCTTCATGGGTGAGCACGTGAGTCTTCAAGGAAGACAGCCCTAACCGTGAGACTCTGCTTAATTCCTAAGCCTCCATGAACTTTAGTTGTATCACATGAAAAATGACTATAATGCTGACTTGCTAGGCCTGTTTTAAGTATTAAATACAATAACTTGTGTGCCTGGAACGTGGTTAGCACTCAAAAAGTTGTAGCTATTATAATTTTTCTTGAAAAATATGGTGCAGCTAAGAAATACCTATGTATTTATCCACAAATCGTGCTTCAATCTTAAAACAGCACATTAGCTATGTGATTATAAAGCAGTGTTACCATTTAAAAAATACCTGTAAGAGGCATGTATCTGCTGTCCCCATTAAAAGAATTCTTGTAGGAGATCACATTTATTTTTTAAAATGCTGACTGGCTTGCTTGAAATATTTTCAAACACTTTAGAAGTATGTAGTGATTATCTTCAGGTGCTTTTTTATAATCGGCATGTTAGTTTTATAATCAACACGCTATTTTTATAATTAGAAATAAATAAATAAAATTTAAAAGGGGGGAAATCTGTCCCTTCAAATACATGTTAGTGGTGCCCATTTCTTGCACTGTGAAAATGGACATGTTCTTTAAAATAATTAAGTCTTTCACGGAAAATTCTGGTGAAAAGCAGGTGAGTGGTTTTCTTCGGGAACCCAACACTGAAATCCAAACAAACAGAAGTGAGACTCGTTTTCTTCCCATGTGGTTCATAAGCTGGCAATACCCAAGAAGAGCTTCAAGCTTTATGGGGCTAAGGCGGAAGGCCACTAATGGGAACATCATTTGGACGTAAATATTTCGGGACATTTTCCAAAATCTGTCTTATTTTGGTTTAACCAAGCCTAAAACATCATGTTTATTTTTTATACACTTTCTCTCCACAAGCTTTCTTGAATTAATATACATAGTCTGTAGGAATTGTTTTTCCTACTATAAAGATTTCTACCTAGATTAAGCAGTAGCCAGGTATAATGGTGATGGAGGACACGATGTGATACAGTTTCCTCTAAACTAATATGTACAGAGGTTTGAGGGCTCCTGAGACAGATCACCTGGTCCTAATTCTTTGCTTCAGGATACTCTTTAGCCTTGAGAAGCCGAGCCAAGAATCACATACATTTTCCAGTCTAAATGTCTCCATTATAAAATGAGGACTTTAGGGTGCCTGGGTGGCTCAGTCGGTTAAGTGTCTGCCTTCGGCTCAGGTCATGATCCCGGGGTCCTGGGATCAAGTCCCGCATCGGGCTCCCTGCTCGGCAGGAAGCCTGCCTCTCCCTCTCCCACTCCCCCTGCTTGTGTTCCCTCTCTCGCTGTCTCTCTCTCTGTCAAATAAATAAATAAAATCTTAAAAAAATAAATAAATAAATAAAATGAGGACTTTAATAATACTGACACTAGTATAGTTCATTAGGATGAAATTAAAATTATGCATGTGAAGTGCTTAGCACAGTGTCTGGTACATGATAAGACTCAATCGGGGTAGCTGTCATCTGTTTTGCTAGGATCTCCTTCGTGGGGAGCAACAGTTTCATCCAGAGTGGGAAATTCCTCCATCTTTTTGCAAGCTTGACCAAGAAAGGGTGAAGGGAGTTTTTCTATGACCATCTCAACAATCTCCCTAATTTAGCTCACAATCCCCTTGAGGTCATAAGTACACTATTAATATTTCCCACATTCCGTAAAGGGGCCTCTGGTCACAACGAGATTTCTAAGGGTACCAGTAAGTTATCAGTGGAGGTAGGGATCAAATTCAGCATTGTTTCCAGCTGGGTTCTCCAACAGTTCACTCCCTTTCATATGCAGATGATTGGTTATGCAATAATTTAATTCAATGCTTTTCATAAAAAATGCCACAGAGGGGCTGCTTCATGTGTGTTACTTTGTTGTTGCCCTGGTGACATTTGACGAGCCCTCGGGCAACCATGGATATCTGAGGATTCCAGAGAGCAAGGCCATGTGAACAAAAAGGGTAAGTGTTACAATGCAGCTGTTCACTGGAGATTCTCAAGTTGTGCATCATGAATTAGTACTTTTCTTCTGGCTTTTTTTTTTTTTCTTCTCCTCCTTGCTTCTAGTCAGTGTGTTAGATAAATAAATTCAGCTTTCCAGGAGAGGCTGAGCTTATGCATAATCAAAGAACTCAACTATTTTTAATGAAATTTTATAAAACCTTTTTAATCATTGACATAAAACCATTCTGTGTCTATAGTAAAGTCAGAGAGTTATAAGATTTCTTATAAGAATTATAAGAAGTCATTAATAGTTGTAAGTGCCTTGAAAGAAAGAATTTTATCTTACTCATTTTTGGGTCCCCAGTACACGGTATGCAATCTTGCCCAAAGCAGGTCATCAGTAAATGCTTATAAATGAGTAAATACAGCCTTTGAGTTCCACTTCAGATCTCTTTTTCAAGAGGGTCCTTCTAAAGTAACTACAGCCCAAAAGTCCTCTGAAAAACTGATCAAGAAGTCATATTAGTTTCACTGTGAAAATCACAGACTACCAAGTCTCTGTCATATACCACATGTATATTGGACACTCGTTTTAACTTTAAACGTGGAAATCCAAGCAACTGTACCAAGATGTGGAGTGAAAAAGCCCCTACTAGCAATGTAGGAAACTGGGAATTCCTGTAGATTCTGCTAATTTAACTAAAGTCATCATTAAAAGCCACAGGAGACTTCTGGTTCTTCGCAAACACCTATGCAAGGAAAGAGGCCCTCACGGTTATTCTTTAAAGTTGTAGAGCAAGGTCACTTTAAAAAGATAAATATAGACATAAACAGGCGCTGGTGATGCTTACCTCAAACACTAATGGAAAAAGGAAATTGGATTCATGTGATGATAAAGGCCTAGAGCTAGAAAAGAATTTACAGACGATCTGAGACAGCACTGGAGGTCATGGTTCATGAAATCCACGGACTCATCATCTGGCTTCTGCCCACCTCTCCAGTTTTCTTCATCTGCTCTCCTTCTTCTTCTTCTTTTTTTTTTTAATTTTATTTATTTATTTGAGAGAGAGAGAATGAGAGACAGAGAGCATGAGAGGGAGGAGGATCGGAGGGAGAAGCAGACCCCCCGCTGAGCAGGGAGCCCGATGCGGGGCTCGATTCTGGGACTCCAGGATCATGACCTGAGCTGTAGGCAGTGGCTTAACTAACTGAGCCACCCAGGCGCCCCTCACCTGCTCTCCTTCTTGACCCAAGGTCTCATCAATCAATATCTAAAAATTATTCATGCAGCTTCATGCCTCTCTGTTTCTTTGCAAGTGCTTGCCTTTTCCCTCCCTTAGAGTGGAATTTCTCTCCTTAAGGCCCAACTCAAGGGTCATCTCCTTTGCTCGGTAAAGCCAGGCCAAGTTCACTCCATCCTCCGATCTACCTCTACATCCTGTGTATTCTGCTGCTGCAGCTGCATTTGTCTATAAGTCCTTGAGGGTAGGACTCAGTGTCTTTTTTATCTTTTTATGCTTGGGGCATAGCATAGCAGAGCATCTGGAATATGATATTAATTAAATGAATGTTTCTGAATGAGTGAATGAATGAATCTAACTAATTCCTTCCATTTGTGAAAAAAAAAAAATTGAGGGCCAGAAGTTATTCTCTCCTTTTTAATTAAGCAATGGGTCCCTATGTGACTAGCAACTAAGAAATTTTTTTTATAACTGAGATATTAACTAATTTGATATTTCTAGGAGACTTCTAAAATGTCTTTTTGCTTCCACTCTTGGACTCTATTGCCTTTTCAAGTTTTACATCATAAACCAGGTAACTGTACATAGCAAATTATACCTAAGATCATATCAGGACTCCTTCCCAGGCCATAGGGCTGCAGAGGACCTGGCTATCTGTCAACCCCTTTTCCTATCATTCTTCCACTCAATCACTGTACCCCAAGCCCCACCGGCATTCTTGCCTTTCCTCAAACACACCCGTGCCCTCCTGCTTCAGGACTGATCCACATCCTATTCCTTCCGCCTAGAACACTCTTTGCCCTAGATGTTTGAATGTCTCTGCTCCAATTTCCTCCTCCCCAGAGAGATCTTCTCTGACCATTGGATCCAAAATAGCACTCCCTTTCATTCTCCAGCTCATTTGTTTTTCTTCATACTGTGTTATTTGTAACACATATTATATATTTGTTCAGTATGATCTGTCTCCCCCAACTCATATGGAAGCTCAGTAAGGGTGTTGATTTTGTCTTTTGTTTACTCTTGAATCCCCAGGAGCTGGGACAGTGTTTGGCATGGTAGGTACTTAACAAATATTTGTTGAATAAGTTAAGTAAATGAGAACTTGGAGTCACTGTGAAAAAAAGAATCATATGATTTGGGGGATTAAAAGAAACTTTTTTTTTTTTTTTTGCTATAGTTCTGTAATTTTAAAAAAATGGCCAAAAGGGAACATTTCCATCTTAAATAGATGAAAAATTCTTATTTAAATTTCAACTATGCTTTCTCCATTTTCCTCACCCAACACGTGACAACAGCAGTGTTAGTTTCCTTTAGTTATAAATTTTCCAATTGCCCCTTGGAAGGAGGCTGGAGGACACGGAAAGGTTATCTTGCAGGGTGTGGGGCCACTAGAGGGAAACCTGGAACTTAGGAAGGAGTGATTATATTCCTTTAATATCCCTCAGTCAATGAGGCAGTGAGGCAGGCTGCCCCAACAAACACTTATAAACATACTTTATGGGAAAAGCTTCGCTCTTGAGGGCAAGGTGCAATTTTTTTCCCTCAAGAAATTTGTGCTCTAATTTCAAAAATGGGCATCTTGCTTACAAATGGATGGATGGCCAAGTATGAATTCACCTACAATCCCCAAAGTCACTTGGTATGACATGGAGCTGCACTCTAATCTCAAATTTATCACCAATGAGACACATGACCTGGAACTGAATTAACTGAATCTCTCTGAGGTTCAATTGACTCTTGTAAAATGAATGGCCTGGACAAGATAATCTACAAGGCTTCCATATGCTCTAATATTTCATGATTTTTTGAGTTAAAAGAAAGAAGAGCATAGAATGTTGGCTGGAATTTCCTCATAATATTAAAGAGCTTGAATAAGTAAACATCATGTCTCAATATCAGTTCAATTTTCTGAAGCTGGCTAGGAAGTGATTTCACAAAAGAAGAAAAGGCACTCATTCTTTTATTTCTTCAACAATTAGGTTATTTTACTATGTGGATTATACAGTAGGAGGTAAAAGACTTTTTTTAAAAATGTAAGACAAAATTTCTCAATTATAGTACAAAAGAAATTGTTCTGGTTTCTGAAGACTGAAACACTCAGGAGAGTGAACAGAAAAGCAGAAACTTGCAGCTAAATGAGACTATGTACTCTCTTGGTTGTGCTGGCCTCAGCCAAGTTTCTTCACTTACCCCCTCTTTAAATTGGGGATGATAATCATGACCTCAGCATCTGCTGTGATGGTTCACATGATGACATGTAGGAAAACACTGAATCAGGGGCCTGGCATGCAGCAGGCCTTCGTGGGGCTCCCACCCTCTCACTCCTTAAGGGGCACTTAGATATGGAAGGGGGGATCATCTGGAGGTGGGAATGGGCATAGTCAGAATGGCACTAGCAACAAAATCATGAAGGACTTGACCCAGCCCTTGAAAATGGCTAAGATCTAGGTAGGCAGAAATGAGAGAGAAACATATTAGACTAGAAGACACTGAATAGCACAAGGCATGGAGCCTGAAATATCCATGAGAGTTTAAAGCCATTTCCATTCACTGGTGAGAGGACAGGCTGTAAACAAACAACAAAAATCACCTAGGAGGCTTGTTAAAAATGTATACTACGGATCAGCCCTCTCTCCCACCCACCACCACACACACACAGAAGTACATTGTACTGTTCCCCCAGGGATGATTTTGATTCATTGGATCTGGTGAGGAGTCCAGGAGCCTGTATTTTAAAAGATTTTCCAGTGGTTCTGATGCTCAGTCAGGTTTGGGAGCCATGGGTTTCGTTAACAGCAACTGATATGTTACAGAGCAGAGCTCACACTGGACAATGGGAAAGTGACCAAAAGACCGAGCCCCAGTATAGGAGCCTGGATCCAAATCCCCCTCTGGCCCTCACTGGCCATGGGACCTTGGGTAGTCACATCATTTTTCTTATCCTCATTCGTCTTCTTTATGTAGTAGAGATCACAGCACCCACCCCACCTTTCTCGGAGGACTTTTGCGAGAACTGAATGATTTTAAGCCACTGTTATATTACCTTAATGGAAAAGCACTTAACTGTAAAGTCTTACACAAATATTCAGGATCATTGTTAATATCACCTTTATTATCATGGGGACCCTGAGATTCCGGATGCCATGGTCAGCTCCCATCTAATACAACCTTGGGGCAACACCTGTGGTAATCTGAAAATGGTTCCATATTGTCACAATGACACCCCTGAACAGTGACCCCTTCCTAAGCGCTACACTGTGACTCCTCGAGTCTTCAGGGTACAAGTTACTTAACTTTTCCAAGCCTTAGTTTCCTCTTGCATAAGCTGGGGATAATGTTAGTATGCTGGGCCCCCATGTACCACCGTGTAGGCTGTGCCTTACACAGAGCAAGCAGCCAAGGGGGGCCACGCAGGCTGAAATTCAGCCCAGGGTACACTCCGTTGGCTGCATGCCGTTGGGGCTGCATTATGTCAGAGGAGGCACATTTTCTAATTCATGGGCCCAGAGAAGAAGCCCTTTTCTAAGGGCTAACTGCAAGCTGCTGTGTGTGCTAACAGGGAGGCTGGTAGTCCTTACCTTGAAGCCTGGGCATCGAATGAGAAAATGCATGAAGTCTTTAGTATAAAGCCTCGAACACAATGGGGTCCAGCGCAGGTTTGCTGTTACTATTATAATTATCATTAATTCATTCACTCAACAGACATTCATTGTGCACGTTCCTTGTCCCAGCTACTCTGTGAAGGCAACTGGACTATCCACAGTGAATAAGACACTATCTCTTCCTTGGAGGAGGCTGTGGCTTAGGTGCGAATACAGACACTTGCGTAAATCATTATATTCGAGTATTGATACAAGACTCTGTCCAGAGTGATAGTGTTTGAATTTCTGAATTCTGATGACTGTGCTAGGAAGGTTTAATTCACTCCAATAGATTTTTTAATCTGGAAAGTCAAGCTTGTTCGGTCTCTTTGATAAAGCTGTTTATATCTCTCACACTTCTCATATGTTTAGAGTGAAACATACAGAAGGAACTTCCCAAGGCACTTGACTCTCCTTGTGGAATAGCACCTGTGCCCACCTTAGAACAAGGACCGTGTGGTCAGCAGGTCTCCTTTCCTACAACATGGTCTTGAAACCACTGATGAGGGACAGTATCTGCCTACTTATTTACTACTCAGAACTACACAAACACACTCTTCTTTGAAGTAGCTTAAGAGCAAATGAAAATGCAAAGTAGGGAATCGAAAGGGTACATGCACCCTGATGTTTATAGCAGCAATGTCCACAATAGCCAAACTGTGGAAAAAGCCAAGATGTCCATCGACAGATGAATGGATAAAGAAGATGTGGTATATATACACAATGGAATATTATGCAGCCATCAAAAGGAATGAGATCTTGCCATTTGCAACGACGTGGATGGAACTGGAGGGTATTATGTTGAGCGAAATAAGTCAAACAGAGAAAGACATGTATCATATGACCTCACTGATATGAGGAATTCTTAATTGCAGGAAACAAACTGAGGGTTGCTGGAGTGGGGGTGGGGTGGGAGGGATGGGGTGACTGGGTGATAGACACTGGGGAGGGTATGTGCTCTGGTAAGCGCTGTGAATTGTGCAAGACTGTTGAATCTCAGATCTGTACCTCTGAAACAAATAATGCAATATATGTTAAGAAAAAAAAAAGAAGAAGAAGAAGGTAGCAGGAGGGGAAGAATGAAGCGGGGGAAATTGGAGGGGTAGACGAACCATGAGAGACGATGGACTCTGAAAAACAAACTGAGGGTTCGGGGGGGGGGGAGGATGGGTTGGCCTGGTGGTGGGTATTGAGGAGGGCATGTTCTGCATGGATCACTGGGTGTTATGCACAAACAATGAATCATGGAACACTACATCTAAAACTAATGATGTAATGTATGGGGATTAACATAAGAATAAAAAAAATATGCTCACAAAAAAAAAAAGAGCAAATGAAAATGCACTCTTTTTTAGTCAATCGCAGAAATACTTTGCATTAAATAATAAACTTAATTTCAAACAAAGAAAAATGTCCTTCTTAAAAAACATCATTAAACGGGAGTTGTATGCATAGCTTCCGTCAGCAAAGAAGGATTTAACCTGTGCACTTTTATGAGACTAGACTCTAGTCAGCTTTAGTGTTTTTCACAGAGACAGATGGACATAATGACAAAACAATGTTAGTAGATACGGGCTGAAAATTCCTGGTGATAAATGATAGGTTCTATTACTACCTCTCCTAATTTCCTTTTCTGAGTAAGTAGCCCTAGATGAACCTACACAGGAAATAGCCTTAATGGTTTTAATAGCAGTGGCTTAATGAATTAATCTATTATGGGTATTGCAAATAAATTTTTAATTAAGAAAAAGCTTAATTAAGAAGTTTTCAAAACAAGCCTCGGATCTGAAGATCTAGATTACCAAGAGTTCCATAGTTTGTCCCAATTTCCTATTCCACACCTAGGCACTGCACTACCTTAAAAAAAACTCATTAAAATATTTCCTTCAATGTATGTAATAACTAAAATATAATCATTTTAACTGTGTAAACACCAGGGGTAATGTTATTGCTTTATTTCATAATGATGCTGTCAGAATCAATAAACAATAAAACAAACATACTTTCTCTCGGGAGATCACCTTCCCCAAGAGCATGGGGCACAGAGCACATGGATTATAGATTGCAGATGCTCAAAGGAAGGCTTCCAAGGTCCCTTCCAAATCTAATATCCTATGATTCTATGCATCCCTTTTATCTTACTCAAACACCACCAAACCACCAATGAAGGTGAATCCACAAATCAAGGCATGATGTTACAGGAGCCCGGCTTTCCCAGAATGTAGGACCAGCTACATCATTTGCCAGGCACACTGCAAGATGAAAATGGGGGCCCTCCATTCAGCAATTGTTAATAATTTCAAAATTGCAACAGAAGAGCATTAAACCAAGGACGGAGGCCTTCTAAGCTGGGGCCCTGCCTGCGCGTGGTACAGGGGCTGTCGGGGTTCTACAGATGTTTGCAGGCGCAGGACTCCCAGCTGGCCGCCATCCTTCTTCCATCTCCAGTTCTGGCAGGGGTAGCTCCAATTATAGAAAGTACCAATTATAAGCTGTTGCTCTTGATGGAGGCTATGTAAGCAGACCCGCATGGAGAATGGCACTGGTAGGCATCCTGGGGTATGCTTCTGGGCTTCTGCCCTCTCCCCTCTCAGAGCATCCTAGAAAATCTAACACAGAAAGGGAACTCAAAGACTTAGGGCATTAAGTTTCCTTTAGATGCATGGTCTAGTTTTACAGACTCATTGATCTTTAAAGGTAAATGGGTCCTTAGAGATTATCTGGTCTAACTTCTCTCATTTTAATTAGGTCTCCATCAAATTCCATTTAGGCCAAGGGCATGGGAATGAATTCGTGGTTGCATAGCTCTAAAGCCGATGGTGATTTTGATGAACAAACCTTAACTGATGATCTTTCAGAAAGACAAAGCGTTAATATAATGAATGATTCATGCTAATAACACCAGTGGATTACACATGATGCTGTCAACCATGCTCACAACATATGTAGTATATGATTTTTTTTTTTTTTAATCTCATTCAGGACAAAGAGAGTGAGGCTAATGTCTTAGCACTTGGAAATCCCTGAACATGGGATCTAGAATGGGTTCATTAGATATGGGAAGAGGCTGATGAATCCAGGTATGAAGGGGTGAGTGGGTTAGGGTTGGAGCTAAAAGCATCTCCTTTACCAGGAAATACGTCTCTGTTGCTCTTTTCTTCGCTTGCATGTACACGTACAGTTGACCTTTGAACCACACAGGTTTGAACTGTGCAGGCCCATTGTGCATGTGGATTTTTTTTCCCCCAAAATACAGTACAGTACTGTAAATGTATTTTCTCTTTCTTATGATATTCTTTTTTTTTTTTTAAAGATTTTATTTATTTGTCAGAGAGAGAGCACAAGCAGGGGGAGTGGGAGAGGGAGAAGCAGGCTCCCCGCTGAGCAAGGAGCCTGATGCGGGACTTGATCCCAGGACCCTGGGATCTTGACCTGAGCCACAGGCAGCTGCTTAACCAACTGAGCCACCCAGGTGTCCCTCCTTATGATATTCTTAATAACATTTTCTTTTCTCTAGCTTACATTATTGTAAGAATACGGTATATAATATATATAACACACAACATATGTGTTAACTGTTTATGTTATTAGTCTGGTCAACAATAGGCTATTAGTAGGCAAGTTTTGGGGGGAGTCAAAAGTTATACCTGGAATTCTGACTGTGCAGGGGTCAGTGGAGGGGGTGTGTATCTATCTATATAAACTCTCATACAATGTTTATTAAGGGGTTGAAAATATTAACCCATTTAATCCTCATTGCAACCCTATGAGGTAAGTACTATGCTTTTCCTCCTTTTTAAAGATGAGGAAACTAAGGAACATCGAGATTACTTATCTTTCCCAAAGACCCACTGCTTAAGTAGTGAAGGCAGGATTCAAACCCATGTAGTTTTGGGCTCCAGTAGCTGCTCTTAACCACTAGATCATGATGCCATGCCAATAACCTCCCATCATGCCCAAATACCATGAATCGTGCCCTCCACTACATTATGCACCAAAAGTAAAATGACACGCGATCTATGCTCCTAATGCTGTAGCCATAGCTGCGGCAAATCTGTGTATCAACATTATGTCTGAAGTGATGCTAATTTCACAGATGCTGATCACCTTCACACAGCTGTGATTTTATACACATGACATCTCAAATAACTTTAATCCCTTTTCTACTGCCATGCTAAAGGTTAAGACTGCTCTTTTTCATTTGTCATTATTGCTTTGATTTAGATTTCAGAACAAAAAATCAAACACTTGGGGCGCCTGGGTGGCTCAGTCATTAAGCGTCTGCCTTCGGCTCAGGTCATGATTCCAGGTCCTGGGATCGAGCCCGGCATCGGGCTTCCTGCTCGGCGGGAAGCCTGCTTCTCCCTCTCCCACTGCTTGTATTCCCTCTCTCACTGTGTCTCTCTCTGTCAAATAAATAAATAAAATCTTAAAAAAAAAAAAAAAATCAAACCCTTGGCACAAAGCCTCTCTTTTTTCTTTCCAGAAAGAATAAAACAGCCTATATTGAAATATGTGAAAGTTTTGTTGTTGTTGTTTTTACTTTAACAATTGCTCGTCTTTTCTGTCTATTGCTTATGAAGTCTTTTCTTGGGACTAAAATAAAGATGTAATTTATTTCCAAGACCATGGGGACAACTCCTCATGGCTAGGAAAGGTGCAATCTATCATTGTTTTTGAAGAGTTCTGGGTTGGGGGCGCCTGGATGGCTCAGTCAGTTAAGCGTCTGCCTTCAGCTCAGGTCATGATCCCAGAACCCTGGGATTGAGCCCTGCCTCGGGCTCCCTGCTCAGCAGGGAGTCTGCTTCTCCCTCTGCCGGCCACTCCCTCCTGCTTGTGCTCTCTCTCTCTCTGACAAATAAATAAAATCTTTGAAGAGTTCCGGGATGAATGCAACTCACTGTCAGGCAAAGGGGGGAAAGAGTGCCTTGCCTTCCTTATGTGTCATCGCAACAATGCCTATATCCCCATGTGGCGGTACATTAATGTAACTTATACTGTTAAGTATTTGTACTTTTAGGACATCATTCAGTAGATAAATATCACATTTCAATAGAAAATGCTTTCAAAGATCCTTCAAGGAACCTGGAAATATTTCCATTTTATCTGATGGAAAGAGAATAAGAAGCATCTGATAAGACTTTCCGACTTAATGTCATTGCTAGTAAATGTATTAATTTTCATGGGATTCTAAAACAATTACCTCTTGTATTCATTTAATTTCCTATATAGGAAGGAGAAAGAAAAGTATTCACCAAACACAGTCTGCCATGATGGAATATAAGTAAAATACGCTCTATTACACAAAATGACAGAACCATAAGAATCTGAAAATTTCATTTTGGATGAAGACGTTACTAAGGAAGTTGTCTGAGAATACAAAATGGCTTGACACAGCAGATTTGCAAATACAGTATTGTGTAGTTATGGCACATTCTATACTGTCCTTTTGCAATTTCTGGAAGCTTGCTCTATTTCTGGTTAAATAGATGAGTTAAGTGATTTGAGCAGCATAATAAAATTCATGTGCTTTGCCAGGATAAAAACCACAGTACTAAATTAATATCCTGCACTACAGTCCGAACATGCTTTGACAAGGATGCTATTTCATGGCTCAATAAATGCTTATTGACTAACTACAAACATGACAAAAATGTTTTTTCTTCAGCTCGACTGTTTTAGGACTAAACATCCAAGGATTCTGAAAAAAGCCCGGGAATGTTGTAACACTTTTCAAACCACTTTTGTTTTCATTTTGCAACATCACTAAACTTGCAAAAGAACAGAATAGAAATATACCGTTGGATAAACTCCCAGTAAACTACAAGGTCTTCTAGCAAATTTTTCTTTATAAGTTGTTTTGTTCAACACAAGATTTAAAAAACACAACGAAGGCATATATATTAATTTCATTAGATATGTGCTTCATGTCTAAATGATCAAGTTGTTGAGTCACAAAAATTGTACCACATGGTCTTCTAGAAGGAATTCCAGTCAACTAGTGGGGCTTGTGTGTCTTATTCAGAGCAACCACCAGCAATTAATGAACATGATCATTTCCTTGCTCCAATTCTGGGAGGAAATGTGTTGCTTCTAAAGGTGAGCCAGTATGCTATGGATAGGTTAGGCCAAGTTTAAGTTACTCTCTTTACAAATGAAAAATTTAAGACATTATCTATTTTTCTCTGAGAAGTTTCCCTTTGGTCAACTTTATTATGGACAAACCATAACTGATAAATGTCAGTAAATGGATGCGATCCTGGAAACTTCAATATACAGAACTTTGCTTACAAGTTAAGCATTGTTTGATTAGACTATTTCTGGAGATCATGACACTGGAGAAGCCATCTTTCCAATATAAAGTTTTACCTCATTATGGGGGTGGGCACAAGTTATAATAACCATAGAAGTATTCCTGCTAAACCACTTTTATTTAATTAATCATATTTTTATTTTTTGTGTATGAGGGCAAACTTGAGCAGTCTTCCCTGCAAATGTTATTTGAAATTTTCAATTTTTACTTTGCAATGACATATCTAAATTTTAAAAAAGGTATATTTCATTAGTGAGCCATATTTTTATATTAATTTTTATTCATCAACAGTTCTGGAACCAAATAAACCTGTCATAAAAGATTATTCAATATAGTATTACTATTCTTCTGCTATAAGAACACTGAATTTAGAAACAGTATTGCTTTTTCTAATTCCCCAGAAATTTAGCACACGTATATATATAAAGAGCTCACATCCAAATAGTGTGCTTTATTTTTTTAAAGATTTTATTTATTGGGGCGCCTGGGTGGCTCAGTTGGTTAAGCGACTGCCTACAGCTCAGGTCATGATCCTGGAGTCCCGGGATCGAGTCCCGCATAGGGCGCCCTGCTCAGCAGGGAGTCTGTTTCTCCCTCTGACCCTCCCCCCCTCATGCTATCTCTATGTCATTCTCTCTCTCAAATAAATAAATAAAATCTTAAAAAAAAAAGATTTTATTTATTTATTTGACGGGGGGGAGAGAGAGAGAGAGAGCACAAGCAGGGGGAGCGGCAGAGGGAGAGGAACAAGCAGGCTCCCTGCTGAGCAAGGAGCCAGATTCGGATTCGGGGCTCATCTCAGGACCCCGGGATCATGACCTGAGCAGAAGGCAGATGCTTAACCCACTGAACTACCCAGGTGCCCCCCAACAGTGTGCTCTAAATAAAGGATCCCCTAGGATTCTGTCCGTGGCCGCTCCTCTTATTTATATCTTTTACCTACGTAACCCCATCTAGCCCTAAGGCTTTATTCTATAGTAGTTACATGCCAGTCACTTCCGGATTTATCTGGCTTTGACTTTTCTTCCAAACCTGTGCTTGTGTATCCAACTCTTTGACTTCTACTTCTGGGTGTCTAAGAGGCGTTTTTGGTCTAGTCTGGCTCAAGCAGAACTCCTTACTGCTCTTCTCATCTGTCTTATGCCAAAAAACCCAAAACCAAAAAAATCTTCCTTTTGCAACTGCAACATGCAAATCTGGCCAGTGGTCCCCCTCTCAGCCTACAGCACTACAAACCCAGGAGTTCTTTTTTTTTTCTTTAAGATTTTATTTATTTAGAGAGAGAGAGAGAGTGAGCACGAGTGGGGGGAGGGGCAGACTCCCTGCTGAGTGTGGAACCTGATGCTTGGCTCCATGCAGGGCTCAATGTGGGACTCGTTCCCAGGACCCCAAGATCATGACCTGAGCTGAAGTCAGATGCTTCACCGACTGAGCCACCCAGGCATCCCTGAACCCAGGAGTTCTTGATTCCTCCCTCACCTCCAGCACATCAGTCTCTCTCCTTTCAAGACATATACCAAATCTATCCCTTTCTCTCCAACACTATGACACTCGTCCCTGTCACTGTTTATCTCATGTAGACCACTCTGGTGGCAATTTAACAGGGCCCTGCCACTCCTCTGCTTAAAATCCTTTGCTTCCTTATCATATGTAGAACCAAATCCAAATTTCTTGCCCTGGCAACAAGTCCCAAACCTTTTGTTCCCCTATAAAATAACAAGCTCATTCCAACTCCGCTTAAGCAAACCTCTCCCTAGGGGCCTGGAGTATGACCTTGTGCTAGACACAGACTTGGGCGAGTAGTTAATGTAAGTCAGTGGCTCCCAGCCCAGGCTACTCAGTGGAACCCTCTGTGGAGCTTGAAAAAATGCTGATCCCCAGGCCTTATCTAAACGGAATCAGAATCTCTAAGAGGCAGCCAGGGCACTGATATTTGTGAAAGGCTCCAGATGATTCTATGTGTAGCTAAGAACCCTGATATAAGTGATATGCTTTCCTTCTCTCTGATCTTAACTGTGTACTTAGATTTTTTTGTCACTGTTAATATAAATCACATCTAAATATATTCTCCTTTCAAGAGATGTTAAAAAAAAAAAAAAAGACTGACAGGGTAGGATGGCCTGTTCCTCATAGGCAAGTGATAATAAAAAGGAAGGACTCTGATATAAAACACATGAAAAATATCAGCTAGCATCATCCTGTACTTTTTGATATCAAGGAACACATTTAGATTTTAATAAGGAACTCTTTTATGACCCATGTTCTATTCTTGTTCCCACTCTGCATTAAAGTCCCAATCTCATGTTTACATCACATCACAGGATGCTACTGTTGACTCTGAGAATGAGTGAACCTGTTTTAACATGACTAGAACTCATTGAAATTTGGTGGAATTAGTGTTTCTAATCGAAACTCAAACTTTTCAGTGTTTAAGTTAGTTTATTCTTGGCAGCAATAGAACTTCCTGTGTCTAAGAGAAATGATTTAAAATGAGACTATAAAAGAGATCAAAAGACTTGGACATCAATTAGTTCACAAGTTACCTAAACACTGTTATGTGAGTATAAAGGAATCAAACATATGGATTACATTTCCATTAAAATAGAGTGGGGTTTTAAAATAAAGGAGCAGAAAGCTTTAGAAAACTCATTTGGATTTTCTCAGACCTTCACATTTGAAAAGTAGTTCAAGCTGCTTACAAACACTGAAAGCTGAAGGGTATCCTGCTACCTACAGAACTTAATGATGCTATAAAAGTTAAGAATTGTCATCAGTGGTGGCTGATTGGAGATCTGGGGAAGCCAAAAGAACCTGTCACTCACCCACCTTGAAGAAACCTACATTTAGGCTTTATGACAGCATCTCATTCTTGCAGCCCTTGGCTTCTTATAGTGATGGTAGTGGGCAAGGCACACCACATCGGGGCCCGGGACAAGCTAGAGGTATGGCTGTTTCAAATCTCCATAAGCCCATACACTAACCAGTCCAACAGGATGACTAGGGGGCCGATAATTTTAGATGTAGGGCTATCTTTGTCACTCCAAGAGTTAAAAAAAAAAAGAGCAATTTTTCCAGTTAACTTTGTTATTCTTTTTTAAAATAACTGTAAGTGACAGCCTTGGAGAAAGGATTTGAGGTCCATGTGTCTCCATAAAGTGTTGTATCAGACAAAATGGGCACAGCTGGCCTTTGACTTCTGACAAACTGCATTAGAATCCTGCCTTGAACACTAACTTTGTCAGCTTGGGAATAAATAATAATCACCACCATTATTAGAATAATCAATATTGAGATAGCAGGTGAGAAAGACTCTTGCTGACCCCTATGGGGTTTAGGGTCTTGGAAAATTAAGAAGTATGCATTGGCAAAACTGCCACAATCTGACAAAAATCTAGCAGCTACTATAAAATTGGAGGCCCAAGAAAAGCTCCCAATATCAGTCCTTCTTTAGCTTACCCCTTTTTTAATTTTGTAATAAAATGGACATATTTGAACACCATTCACATCTTGTCCTTCTATTGGTTTCATTACCTGTGTTGTGACATGTGTTAAGAAGTGCTTTTTCTGATTATATATAATCCCTTCCTTCCTAAATGTGGCCCCACAGCACAGAAATCTACAGGCTTCAGTATCGTTACACAGTTCTATTTTTTGTCTTTCTGTCTCATTGACAAGACAGCCCTTCATGAAGAGAAGTAAGAGTGAGTTAGAATGAGGATTTCCTTCCTTCGGGTGTAAAGGAGTAAAAGGGAGACTCAAACACCTTCAGAATGCTCTAGACAATAAATGTGAGTTTGTTATAAGGCACTCTGAACACTGTCCTATTGACTAAAGGTAATAAGAAGAAAATTTTAGGGAAATTAAAGAAATCCCAGCACACAACTTTTATCTGAAAAAAAAAAAAAAAACCCTAAAAAAAAAAAAGGCCACTATCATGTCTTGGCAGGGTGGATCCTCTCTGGGGGTACATTCAATAGTTGGTTATTCTGATATTGTGAACAGAACCATATAAAGAACACTTTTACAAATGAAGAACACTTTCACCTAGAATTGATGCCAACATTAATAACTTAAGTATTTCAGTGTCTCATGGCCAAAGTTCCATATTTCAGCTACCTTAGCAAGAAAACCCAAGAAAATCAATTTGCACCTAAAAGCTCCTTCATGGAGTTGGCTTGGTTTTGTGGCAAGCATCCCAGCTTGCTTCAAGAAGCAGAAGCTGAAGTCTGCTTCACAGAGGATTGTTTGGTGCTAGTTGAATAACCCACTGGCATCCACTGTTAGCAGAGTGGTAAGCAGATTATGGGTAAGCAGATATTAATATTCTGATTAAACATTTTAAAACCTCATACCACTATTTAAAAAAATAATTGCACTACTCTGGAGAACTTACCATTCTGAAGCCACTTCTAGCCTTAATATCCCTATACTCATGATCTTAAAATCTCTACCACTGGTTTATTTCCCAGAATCAAAACTTTTTCTCTCCACCACCTTAACTGAACTGCAATGCCTAAAGTTCGTGTGAATAGATGACTTTCTTGGACAGCCTTCATGGTTTTCAGTCTTTACATTTCACTCTCTTCCTTCCCAGATCTCTTTTTGAAAAAGACAGGGCTGCAGTCATCTTTGGCCTCAGCTTCTATAAAAACCCAGCACAGCCTTGGCAGCCCTCCTGGAAAGACTTGTTTCCTGAAGATCCATTGATTTAACAAACTTAACAAACTTAACAAACTTAAATAACAGAAGCTATGAAAGAGACATTTGCAGTGAGCATTCTGAAGTTATGAAGCAACAAACATTTACTAGACCACAAAAATTTCTCTGACACCATCCATCATGTAGATTATACAATTTAGCACGGTAACAGGGAAAGTTACTAATGGTTATTAATTGAGGTCTGCAATGTACTTACAGGTCTTTAAAAATCAACCGTCAAACCTACTAGTTACCACAGCTTATTTCTGGGTCCAGACCGAAAAGTCTGTTTCTTTCTTGGGTGCTTACTAAACGGGGCCACTCTGTTGGACAGGAAACATGGGATGAACATTTTATGCTGACAACATTGAGCGTTGATATCATCCGTGATCCCTATATCTGATTTGACCAGTTAGAGTGATAAGGACCCAAGGATCAAGGATATACAGACTCTGGGCACCTACTCCAGAATGCCCTCAGGCTGATGGAGAGAGGTGGCTGCAGGAGTGTAGGGGCAGAACATCCAGGAGACTAGTTTACAGTTCACTTTAAGGAGAAGGGGAGGAGCCCAGAGAAGGTTAAATCTCCCATCTCACCCTTGGCATCCCTTCCCTCTGTCCAGACTTCATACCTTCTTCTTCTCTAGAACTCTCTTCCATCCTTGTGGTCACTGACCAACTCAGGAGATATTACTGGAGAGACAGGAGGCAACAAGGTCCAGAGACTGGGCTGGTGGTCAGCCCAGGGACCCTTCCAACCACACTTCCCCCAACCCCGGAAACATCTTCTTAGCAGCCAGCCCTTGGGAAAAGTGATCCTAAACCCTCCACTGCTCTGCAACTGTGCGTAGGGCGGCTTTCCCTTATTGGGGCAGGTATGATGCGGTGACTAAGTCGACCTACAGCTCTGAATGAGGGCTCTGAGAAGGCTCAGACCACTCACTGCATCCGTGGCCCTACAAGGAGATGGTTCCATGGAGCAAGCACAGAAGTAAGGTTACAGCGTGGGGAGGCTGGGGGAGGTGCTAAGGAGGAGGCTGGCGTTCTGACCCAAGCAAGGATTCTTAAGGACCCCCTAGCTCAGAATAATCACCTCTTCTCTTCCTCGAGTTCCTGGGCAATAGATTCCAAAAGGGAGGCCCCTCTTCTGAATCCCAAAGTCAGGACAGCCCGATTCACAGCAGGGCAGAGATTGTGGGCAGCCACCTACTTGCACCAACAGCTGTCCACCTGTCTCCCCAAATCCTGCCCCTCTACCCCCCAAATATCTGGTCTCCCAGAACTTTGGATATTCTCCCTTGCTTTGTCCCCCCCGCCTCCACCCCGACACGCAGTGGAGGTGCCCCGTGTGGAAAAGGCGACGTTGGAAGAGAGGTAGCCCTCGTGGAGGGCCCCTTGGGCTGGGCACTCATTCATTCCCTGGGTGGAAGGCGGCGGAGCAGGGGCCAGCCGGGCGGAGCGAACGCCCGAAGGCGGACTCGCCAGGTAAGCCCGGCGGCGGCTCTCGGCCCCGCGTGTAGCGCCCCGCTGGGCTGTCAGCGCGCGCGCCGGGTGGAACCCACACCCACCGGGCGGCGCGGGCGGCGCGGGCGCTCGGGCCGGGCCGGGAGGGGGTGAGCGCGGCCGGCTCGGCCCAACCCTTGACTCGGAAAAGCCTGTGCGGGGGAACCCCATGCGGCGGCGGGCGGTGGGCCGGGCGGGCCACGCCGCCGGCACCTCTTCCTGCCCCGCGGCCCCAGAGTCTCGCGGGCACCGACCTGCCAGCCGTCTCTCCCGGACGTTTTTCCACAGCAGATCCCAGGCTCTGGCCGTGGAATCCCGCAACTGCTCACTGATGGACCGCCTGAGCTGCGTCGGGAAGGGTTTCCGTTTGCTGGTCATTTTAGATCCGTCCTCATAACGACCAGCGGGCTCGCCACCGCCACTCCCGCGTGACCCGCAGCTCAGACTCCCGGAGACTCGAGACGCCCGGCGCGGGACGCCCGCTGGGGTCCCGGGACCCGCCGCGGGCGCGACATGGGTCCGCCGCCGTCCCGCGCTGGGGGGGGGGGGGCTGCTGGGCGTGCGCCGGCCGGGATGCGCCGCCCGCCCGGGAGCCGTGCAAGGTTAACCTCTGCGCTCCGTCTACTCCTCTACTCCTTTCCCACTTTCCCTCCCTCCTTCCCCTCGGCTCGGCGCTCCGCCGCTCCCCTCCCTTCCCCTCCCTCCCCAGCTCTCCGGGACTGTCTAGCGCCCCACTCCTTCCCCCAGCGAGCGTTTCCTCCCTCCCTCCCTCCCTCGACTAAACCTGACAGCCTGGCCCCGATGGCCCCCACTCACGGAGTTTCCACCCCCTTTTCAGTTTCACTCGGAGATCAGGGGCTGTACCATATTCCTATTTCTTGATAGTTTCCATTTTTCAGTTTCAGAATCGCCACCATCACAACCACCGTAACACAAATTTTAAACTATGCCACAGCTAGTGCCATTATAGCTCATCATAGTTTTCCTGAATTCAAGTCACTTGAAATCATCTAATCAGTTTGGCTGACATTCTTCTGGAGTTGGATACTAGTCGTTCTTGGATTTTATGTTAATCCTTCCTGATTTCATCAATGAAATGATTACCTGGCCACAATCAACAATCAAATGATTTAAAGAGTCAAAGTATTACAGCCACTGCACTGGAGGAAAATGACTTGAAAATCTTAAGGTCAAACCGCGAGGAACCCACATTAAACAGATTTACATACCGTGGAAAAGCTTTAAAATCTGCATGCACTTTTAAAAAAGTAGGTATTATGAGGAAGTGAAATATGAAAATTGAAGAATTTTAAGGTATTTTTAGTCAATAACATGAGGCAGGCTTATAATCAGAAATTAACTGATCCCTGCAGGGAAGAGGGAGGAAAGGCGCTGGCTCTTCTAGAAATACCTGAGAAGGTGGTGTCCACATCATTTTACTGGGCTCCAAAGCCTCACTCATAAGATGACAACAATGCTAGTTCAGGACTCAGGGTGTCCTGCTATTCTGTGTTTTGCTTCTAAAGTGCTTGGTGGGCCTTAGAGAAAGTCATTTTGACAACATTTGATGTAATTCAACGATGTGATTAATGTCACATTTCAAGTTTGGTGAGAGGAATTGAAATATTTCAAAATAGGGGCGCCTGGGTGACTCAGTTGGTTAAGCGACTGTCTTCAGCTCAGGTCATGTTCCTGGAGTCCTGGGATCGAGTCCTGCATCTGACTCACTGCTCAGCAGGGAGTCTGTTTCTCCCTCTGACCCTCCCCCCTCTCATGCTCTCTCTGTCTCATTCTCTCTCTCAAATAAATAAATAAAATCTTAAAAAAAAAGAGAAAGAAATATTTCAAAAGAGAATTTCTGAATTATTCAAACAGTAAAATTTCTGAAATCTCATTTCTTTTTAAATGTCTTTGAACCAGACTGCCAGAAAACCAGGTTAGTCAGCTGTTTTTTTAAAAAAGTTTCAGGTGCTCCACGTGAAGTTTGAAAATAAACTGTCGAATCCTTTATCTACAATACAAATTGCTACTGACTTAAGGAGTGGAAACTATCAGCTACCGGAAGTACTCCTGCTACAATTTTATACTTTTAGTAAATATTCACTCCACCATTTTCTACTGTTGGTAGAAAATGGGGGGAGAAATGGCGGTAAAAACAGTCTTTAGTTATCTTATTTTGTTATCTTAAATAACGAAAAATGTACACTAATGAAACACACTTCAGAATGAGCTAAAAAGTTGTGATTGAGCTCTTGTGCGCCATCCTGGTAAACCTTTGAAATTGTCAGTTATGAAGCAATAAGTCATGGATCAGAAATGGACTGGAAACTATGGCAGCCAGTTATAGACTAATCCAGATAGCTTTCTGGAGCCACGCCAAGTACCCTTTTGATTACATCCTCTGTTTTGAACAGCATGTAGTTGGCAACGAAATTCTCTGCAAGGAGAAAGATGTCTTATCTTTAAGTGACTGCATACAGTATAACAACAAAATGTTCCACAATTACATGCCCAGGGAAGCTGTGTGTTTTAACTTTTTAAAAGGACCTAATTGAATCAAACTAGGCAGTAGTTGTAACAATGTTTGCACTGGAATAGAACAATACAAGGAATAGTCCAGCTATTTCACTGATCATTTAGCTCCAAAGATCCTGGAACCCTTCGACTTTTCTATTTTAATACACATTTTACATTCAGATGGCGTGGATTAGGGGTTTTCTTTCAATGACGAATTTGAAGAAAAATTCTTGCAGTGCAAATTTGTTTAGTTCTGGTTGTGGAAGAGTCCCTGAATTCAGGATGGTCCAAGAGAAGCCAGATGAAAGACTCAAGTGATCCTCCCGGAACAGGTGCTGCCCAAGCAGCTTCTGCCACACAGCTCAGCCCAGCTCCCCGCCTGGCCCGGCTGCCAGCCTGGCTGTAGGAAATCTCACAGCTGTGCATAGGCTGCTGCCACAAACGCAAGGCTTCCAAACTCACAGGAACCTCAGGGCTACTGGGAGTCTTGTATACAGGCCCTTAGCACCCACAAGCCCTATCTCAAAGCGGAACCTTCAGGAAAACTCCTTTAAAGACTACCGCTCCCCCCCCCGCCCCCGCCCCGGGGTCTTCACCTTGACCAGATGACAATAAGGTCTACTTCAGAGAAAAGAAATCCCCACACCTGCTATCTAAGAGAGGCACCTCTTCCTACTAAGACCTAGTCCTCCACCTGTGCTCTGTTTACTCTCCTTCCTTGTCCCTATAAGGACTTTGCTACATCAGTTATTGCCTCTCTATCCCTTACCCTCAACCTTCCTCTAAAAAGGCTCACCCTTGTTTAAACCAAACCAAAACCCCCATAGCAAGGTGCACTGCCTCTATCCCGTATCTCTTGGAAAAAGAAATCTTCCCTTATCAACCCTGCCATCTGGCCTCCCTCACTACTTCACTGAAACCTGTCTTGCCAAGGTCACCACTAATTGTCTGGTTGCTAAATCTAATGGATGTTTTGCGTTGTTGTTGTCCTTTCTAGGTCATGTGGACAATGGGACACTGCTGACCATCCGTTTCCTCGTGACGCTGACTTGTCTCATGGCTGTCAGGCCACATGGCTGAGGTGTTTGTCCTCAGAGCTTCTCTCCCACCCCCTCAATGTTGGCATTCCCCAGGTTTCAGTTTTCAGCCCCCCTCCCCCCTTTTCCTCATGCTTTCCTGTCCTTGGGTGATTGTATTCCTTCCCATAGTTTCATCCTTTACCTCTCAAGGCCCAACTTGGTACACACAAAAGTACTTGTGTTTAAGAGTGTGGCTGGACGCAGAGGATCATAGGGGAAGGGAGGGAACACTGAAGGGGAAGAAATCAGAGAGGGAGACAAACCATGAGAGCCTCTAGGAAACAAACCGAGGGTTGTGGAAAAGGAGGTGGATGGGGGGATGGGGTAACTGGGTGATGGGCATTAAGAGGAGTGATGAGCACTGGGTGCTATATATAACTGGTGAATTACTGAACTCTACGTCTGAAACTAATGATGTACTATATGTTGGTTAATTGAATTTAAACCATTTTTTTAAAGATTTTTATTTATTTGTCAGAGAGAGAGAGAGAGCACAAGCAGGGGGAGCGGCAGGCAGAGGGAGAAGCAGGCTTCCCGCTGAGCAGGGAGCCCCATGCGGGGCTCGATTCCAGGACCCCGGGATCATGACCTGCGCCTAAGGCAGACGCTTAACCGACTGAGCCACCCAGGTGCCCCTTGGCTAATTGGATTTAAATTTAAAAAAAAGAAAAGAGTGTGGCTGGAGGCAGAGTTGTGTTTGACTCTGGCAAGTTTCTGCCCTTCAACACCACCTACCTATGAGATTATACTGTGGATTTGATGAAATAATCCACTTGGCACAAAGAAAGGATTCAGTCAGTGAATGCTACCTCACTGCTGTCCTATCCCTAATCTTTCCTGAGCCCCTCCAAGGGTCCTTTCCTGACACCCAATCTAAATAACTGCATTACTTCCTCTCGTGGTATCCACGAGTGCTATAATTTTCTTTATAGCATGTATCACTTTGGACATTTTCTTGTTTGTTTGTGGTCTGCCTCCCAGGCAAACCTGGGGCATTATGAGAGCAGAGGCCTTGTCTGCCTGACTCACTAGAGCGTATTCGGCACCTAGAACAGTCCTTGACAGAAGTGTTCAATAAAAACTTGTAGAATAAATGATTATACTCAAGCACTGTGTATCATTTACCTTACTAATGGATATCTCTAGAATTTTCTCTGCGAACCTGCTCTTCCATCTCTGTTTCCTGTGTTAGCCGGTGATGCCACCACCCATCACATGTCCAAGAGAGATACCTAAAAGACATTCTAAATTCCTCCAGAATTCCTAACATCGTTTCCATTTTTCTCTGCTTCTCCATCTCCAGAGTACCGGGTTTAGTCAAGTTTTTTTTCTTTCCTCCCCTGAATTTCTTCTTATTAGATTCACTTTGGAGAACTATTGCCCTCACTCAGCTCTGTCTTCATACATTCATTCCCTCTACTGAATGACCTTCCCCTACTTTTTTTTTTTTTCACTTATCCTTCAGGAATCAAGTCGATGTCAGCTCCTTCTGAAGCTCTTCCACAAATCCCAGGGCCTGGGGTGTTCCTCCTCTCCTGTGTTCCTATGCGACACCCTGGGCCCAGCAATCACAGAGCATTGTGGGTAACCCGTTTTCTCTCGGGGTCCCCACCCCCTGCCCCAGTCCTGAGTTCCCCCAGCTGGGACTAGTACTTTTATTTCTGAATCCCATGTGCCTTTTTTAGTGAACAGCCCATAGTGGGGTCATTTTTTGACTGAATAAATATTCTATTGTAGTTTTAGATGACTGGTTATTACTAGGGTCTGCTCCTTAGTATAAATATAAATTTTAATTAAGTCTGTGGCTGTGCTGCTTCATTGTCACTAATTACCCCTCTCTTTTCTTATATCAAGTTTAGTAATAACTGGTAACATTTGAAAAATTTTCCCTTTTCAGTATTTTCTTTGCATGTTTAAAAAAAACTGGAATAGGGGCGCTTGGGTGGCTCAGTTGTTAAGCGTCTGCCTTCGGCTCAGGTCATGATCCCAGGGTCCTGGGATCGAGCCCCGCATTGGGCTCCCTGCTCAGCGGGAAGCCTGCTTCTCCCTCTCCCACTCCCCCCTGCTTGTGTTCCCTCTCTCGCTGTGTCTCTCTCTGTCAAATAAATAAATAAAATCTTTAAACAAAACAAAACAAAACCAAAAACTGACATAACTTTCATACCAAATTTTGAAAAATTTTTTCACTTAGGTACTAGATTATGAGAATTTTCCCAGTCTATTAAGGTTTTTTAAATATAGTTTTTAGTGAATACGTACATTTCTGTTGGATAGACACATCATAACTTATTTTAAAACCTTCCTAAGTTTGGACATTTCATTCCAAATTTCTGAAATTACAAATAATCCTATGATTAACAACTTTGGTGAAAAAGGGGAAAAATATGGTATTTTTTCTTCACCTTCTCTTAATGCTATATAATTAAGACTCATCACCACTGCACCCCCAACCACAAGCAATATGCAGGATTTGCCACCCACCCTCCTATATATACTATATATAAGAATGCCAATGAATCTGCAAGTCTATTAACTTCTTATCTCTCCTATTCCCCCTTCTACGTTCAACCTATCCTGTGCCATCACCCCTTATGCCTAAGAATGGAGAAGCATAAGGATGCCTGGGTGGCTCCGTTAAGCCTCTGCCTTCAGCCCATCTTGATCCCAGGGTCCTGGGATCGAGTCTCACATCAGGTTCCTTGCTCGGTAGGGAGCCTGCTTTTCCCTCTGCCTGTTGTGCTCTCTCTCTCTCTGACAAATAAATTAAAAAAAAAAAAATTGGAGAAGCATATTCTGTTCACATGCTGAGTATTTTGTTGTCAGAAGCCTTTGTTTAAAAAAAGAATTCAGTTTCTTCTAACTATACCAGGCCAGCAAACCTTTGTCAGGAGCCCATGGTTATGATCCATTATTTCATGTTGTTTTTCAGCTTTATTGTAGGAAATTACCTTCCTTACAGTGACCCATTTCCCATCACTGCACAACAGAAGGGTAAAGAGCTCACTGTGACCCTGCCCATGCATGCTCTTTCCCCAAGAGAAACATGATGTGGCAACCATTCCTTCAGTGCTCCCTTCAGGCTATATTTCAGGGTCTTGTTATGGAGATTCTGAAATGCAATCTCATATTATTTATTTCCTCATAAAAAATGCTCCTGAAATTTCTGGAGAAGCTGGCTTTCATGCTGGATCCTTAGCTCATCATCACCGATTTGTACCTGTCCCAGTGGGTGTGTCTTAGTGCCCTACTGCCAAGCTCTGAAGCTGCCAATCTTCTAATGCTAACAGTTGTGACTGCTTTTGGGTTTTGTTCTGTTAACTGAAATATTGATGGGCTCCATGCTTTCTTGGAAGCAAATTTAGTGTTCGCTGTGAGCTCTGCATTGCCGATCAAAATCTTTGGTTATGTTTAGTATTTTCCTCATGTGCACTGATAAATGCCTGGAATCTTCAGCCTTAATGTCATGTCATAATATTTTACTGACTTCACCCATATTGTAATTCTTTTCTGTATTTTTCATGTATGCTTTTGGGGACTATCATTACCACACGAGAGATCCCGGGTCAGTGTGTCACAAATCACTTATCGTATTTACAGGCTACTGGAATTGAAGAAATGTCTAGTGATTAGAATCATCTTTTTTTTTTTTTTAAAGATTTTATTTATTTATTTGAGAGAGAGAGAGAATGAGAGACAGAGAGCACGAGAGGGAAGAGGGTCAGAGGGAGAAGCAGGCCCCTTGCTGAGCAGAGAGCCCGATGCGGGACTCGATCCCAGGACTCCAGGATCATGACCTGAGCCGAAGGCAGTCGTTTAACCAACTGAGCCACCCAGGCGCCCTGATTAGAATCATCTTGATGCCTGCTTGTGGACACCCTGTGGCACCCTTCAGCCTGTTTATTCAGCCATAAAGTTTGAACAAATGTAACTTCCTACCCAACCATGCTTTATTACATTGATATAGGCAAATTGGCTAGTTAAGATTCATCCATTTTGTGATGACTGCCTGTATACAGAGGCTAGTTCTAGACCTCAGCATGTTTTGGGGACACTCAAACATACATTGTGAAGCACTGTCTGGGTGCTACCGAGCTCTTCAAGGTCAATAAACGTATCATCTGAAGAGCTGGGAAAGGCAGCTCCCTGGCTCGCCTGGGCAGTAAAGTGGTGAGGTAGGTAAAGGAAGCAGACAACTGGGTTAATACCCTGCCTCCCACTAACTGAGTGTGTGATTTGGACAAGTTACCATTCTTTTCTGTTCCTCAGCCTTGGCATCTATAAATTGGGAATAACAATAGTGCTTCCCTCAGAGGGTTTTTGGCAAGAATCCAAAGCAATAATACATGGAAAATACTTAGAATGGTTCCTGGCATATAACGAGCATTCATTAAATGTTAGCTATCATTATGAACATTATTTGGCCTACATCAATTCTGCAATTCTCATGAGATTCCAGTCCAGCTAAATTCTGCATAGCATAATACCAAATAACAAGAAGACACTAAAGAGTGGCAGAGAATAGCGATGAACTGGGGAGGAATAAGAATGGAATCCAAATCTCAGCTTGGAGAAGTATAAACTGCAGGCAGGTAGAAGCTACTTAGCCTCCCCAAACATCAGTTTCCTTACTTGTCAAATGCAGACAAGAACATTTGTTCTACTTACCCTGATCAGAGTTAAACTATATGTAAGAGAGGCTTATCAATTCAAAATGCTATCCAAATGGAAGCTGTTGTAGATAATAGGAAAGATTGGGGACAATCTACATTTGGAGAAAGTACATTGCCTACTTGCAATTAAAAAATTTATTCATTCAACAAGTGTCTTTATCTGGAGCGACACAGGTTTCCTCTGGTGGTGGCCCTGTGTTCCAACTGCTGACATGATTTAAGGGCAGCTAAGTGTGTGGTGTGGGCACTCAGAGGGGCTGGGACCCTCATCCCCTTCCCTGGGCTGACCTCCACTGCCATTCTATTTATTTCACAGATACATATGGAGCAAACCTCGGGCATCTTGAAAGACAAGCACATTCTAGAGGCAAATCTTTTGGCAAGATCTCAGCAGTAGCTCCCAACTTGTTACTTAATCTGAGTAGATATGGTATTTTCTTTAGGAATGTTTTTCACTCACAAGCCTTTGCCCTAGTTAAGCACTAAGATTACTTAATATAACAAACCTAAGAAGTAGGCATTCACCAAAAAAAAAAAAAAAAAAAGACAAAAACAAAACAAAAGAAAAACCAAGAGGCAAAGAAACAGGCTCAGAAAAGTCATATGACTAGATTGTCAACTAAAAAATTGCAGAACCAAGACTCAAGGCTGATCTCCTTGGCTAACTCCAGCTCTCACTTGACTCCCCCACAGCTCCCTTGCCCCTCTCCAGAGCCCTTGTCCTTCTAAGCTGATAGTGTTTTTCCTCCCTTGTTTGTAGAACTTTAGCGGTTGTGAGACAATACATTATAATCATTAAAGAAATGTCATCTCTGTCAGTCATGAGATTAAGCCTGTTTCATTATTTAAAGCAATCTAGAGTTGACTTGTAGTCAAATCTTTCATTAAAGCCGCTGGAAAAGTTCTGGTTATCTAATAAAATTTCTGGGTTTGAACCCATTTTCATGAAATGAGGACCTCAAAATAACTTTCGATCTCCCAGTCCCTGATTTTTTCAGATGTAATGAGGGGCTATGAGGACAAAGGCTAAATTCTGTCAACACCTGGTGACACTCTCTTGTTGTCACTAAAAACACTATAAGGAGTGTAGACAATATTATAAAGTATATTTCAATTTCTGATATTTTAAAAAGTGTAAAGTTCAAGACGTATCTCTTCAACAGAAATTGTTCAAGAGTAGCTGATTTTTACAAATGTTAAGTGTTTTCCTGTTAGTGCCTTATAATGATGGGGAGTTATGTTTAAGAGTTTCTGGGGCAATAGAAATTACTTTTATCATGTAATATGTATTTTTCTCCTGTCTTCTCTTAGTTGAGCATTTTTTTCCTTTGATATGGGATAATGCTGTATTTTCTTTATCACTTCAGTTGTGCCCCATTGGCCATTCATTACTAATAATATATTTTTGGTATTATTTATTTCTTAGAAAAATATTTTGCAGGCATCATTGAAAATAAAAACTCCTGATATTAATTAGGAAAAATTACAAATCAAATCCATCGTTGAGTCCTGGGAGATCTTTCTGGATTTCATGGATATTATTGATATCGTGTGTGACCAGGGCCTCTGTTTCATGTATCTTTGCATTCCTTGTGCCTGGAACTGTGGTTGGCACATGGCATTCTCAAAGAAAATAAATAAAATGGATGACTGAACTTGATTTTCTTAACTTGTAGGTCTCCGCATAACTCTCGCTTCTTTCGAGGCCCTTCCTGACCACCTCAGTGTGCCCCTCTTACGTGATCAAGCCTCACTAACTCTGACCATAGCGCATGCCCACGTGACATTTTGTGTCTGTTTATTTTGGCTATTGCCCAGCTTCCCTTTCACTAGATTGTAAATTCCAGAAGGGCAGGGAATCGTCTTTCTTCCTGGACTCTCATGCCCAGCACTAGGGCAGTGTCTGGTACAAAGTGGACACTTAATGGATACATGTGACGAATGAATAAACAATACATCATTTGCTAAGAAAGCTCATGTGACCATAAGATCTTGTCCCGCATCTTCTGGAGAGTTTAGTTCCTTCGACTGACAACTGCTGGGGTCTTCGTCTCCAGTATCCCTTAACCCACCCACCCCCATGGACACGCCCTGGGCTAAGTCACCACCCGCAGTGCTGCGCTTCTAAAATCTCAACCTTCATCTCAGCTTCTATGATGATCTTGGGTCTTTCCAGCATTCCTCATCTTGTCTCATGATCTTTCGCTTTTGCTTTTCCTTTACTTAATCAGTCCCTCTCTCTGGCCTCACACCCTTTCAAGCCTTGGCTCAAAGTCCACAAGACAGCCTCTCAACCATTTTCTCATTACACACACACACACAGAGCTGTTTCAGTTTCTAGCTCTCCCACGCTTGTCTGACAAAAGCCCTATATCCACTTTTACCTCCAGGCCACCACACACTGCGGATGAAATCGCAGAACCACACAGACAGGTGACACAGTGCTGATGGACTGAGAGTTGCCAGCACGTTTGAGCCATGTCTCTGGTTGGCTCTCATTCCTGTTCTTCACTGTGGCTGTCTCAAAACTTCCCCATTCTCCTCAAAGCCATGTACACTCAAGATCATTTTGTTATTGTGGTAAATTACACATAATATTTCTCATTTCAACTATTCATTGTATACGATGTGGTGACATTAATCACATTCACAGTGTTGTATAAACGTCACAACCATTTGTATCTAACACTCTTTCTTCGCCCTCAACAAAAATTCTGTATTCATATAAAGAAACTCTCCCCTCCCTGCTGCCCACAGCCCCTGGTGACCTCTGTTGTACTTTCTGTCTCTTTGAACTTACCTATTCTAGGTCCCTCCCATCTGCCATGCACGCTTTCTTCCCTCTTGCTCTTGGCATCAACACTTGCCTGATGCTTCACAGAGGAAATAGAGAAACTAGCAGTTCCTTGAATGCACCGCACCCTCTTTTGCCTTAATACCTTTGTACTTATTCCTCCTGCCTGGAACATACTGGCTCTTCCTCTCGATAGAGCTCCCTAAACTCCAGAGAGTAACTATTCCATGCCCCCATTGAATCGTGTCCCCCTTGAGGATAGGAAGTAAGGTTTTAATTTCTCCATCTCTAGTCTGGACTATGGTGCCCAATACATGGTAAGTACTCACTATATATTTATTGAATGAATACAAATTGGAAATTGGGCCTGAAGAGGGGGTGTGTCATGTGCTTGTTACCCACTTAAACATTAAAATATTTAGCATCAAGCCATTAGACAGAAATGAGTAGATATGCATACAAACATATGTCCTAAGTCACAATTGAAAAAATTGTCAAGAATGACAGGAAATTATAGTAATAAATTATGGGTTAAAATTATTAACTATTTTCAAATATTTTAATCAAGTGGATTAATTTAAAATATTACTTAGGTTTTCTTTTCCCCTCCAAATTCTGCATTTTTATACTTGAGAATGTTAATCTTGTCATAAATTAACTCCCTCCCTTCACCCAAACCAGGGTTGGAATCTAAGGTTTTCTGTATTCAAATACGTATAAATGTAGATAGTTAAGAAAGTTACCACTATCTCAAATATATAATAGAAATGAAGTGGGTTAGCTTTAATATGTAAGAGTATACTGTTAATTTAACACATAAACCTTTTGGGACTCTCTGACTAGGAATCCAGTATTGTAAAACAAAAAATCAATAATGTCTCATCTAGGGGAAAATACGACTTTCTTGTGGGTAAAGTACGAGTGGTTTAAAAGGAGAATAGAACAACAGTTAAGAAAAAGAAAGAGGACAAAAAAAACTGTAGGATGTGGATAAGAGCAGGAAGGTAGCAGCTAAATAAAACCAGAAGGAACAGAGAAGGGTTCCAATACGACACACCAACGTAGTGTGCCAAGAACAGAACGTCCCAGAATTTAACTTGGAGGCAAAAACTCCAGAGTAAGAGGCAGTTGGTCACCTTTCATGATAGCAGGAGGTAATCACAAAAACAACTGATGTAGGCTCATCTGAGCCTCAAGGAGGAAATGACCCTGGTCCCCTTGGAGAGAAGGAAAGGAGACTGAAGGAATGGAGGGCCTGGGGTGCTGGGCCAAACAAAAAGTCCATACCCTCAAAGAATGCAGATTGAGAAATCTAGAGAGAGACTAACAGGAATGGGAAAGGTCTTGTTCAGCACCTTTAATTTGGGCAAAGGGCACGAAGCAATATCAAACTGTACTTCTGATGCACATCTGCAACGCAGAGCTGGTGTCCTGCATTTCATTTCCCTGTTACAGGTTAAACTGCGTTAGAAGGGCTCGGTATCCCACATGAGAGCTGTCAAGGCTGGAGGAGAGAGCCCTGACAGGGGAGTGAAAGCAAGGTGGCAAGGGTAGAGACTCTTCTCACTGGACCCTTAGGTGGTGGAAACCAAAAGTGATCACAAGATTTTCTAGCAGATGAAATGCCATGTATTTCATCAAATGCGCTCTGTAGATGAATCATGGGCAAAACCAAATACAAAATGCAATCCCTCAGCTTTCAGTACCTTAAAGAATCAATCAAGCTGTCTGGAACCCTCATGTATGAACTATAAATTCACTGCAGGTCAGGTGTCTGACCAGGAAAGCATGTTGCTCTGTCTACTGTCCACTCAGTATACTTTTCTTGATATAACTACAAACCATAACTGTTTTCACTTGAGACATTAATTATTCCTGCTCACAAATTCTTTCCATTATTTTCCTAATTTCTCTTTAATGGTTTTATTTTGTTTTTTCACTTTCATGTTTTTAAACAACACTTTCATCGAGATATTCTTGGTGTGACACAATATTCACCCATTGGTTCTTTTATTTTAAGCAAGTGTTTTCTTAATACTATTGGTTGGAGACTCCTGTCAGAGGGTAAATGTCTTTTTCTTCCTATGAACAGTATCATAAGTACAGAATAGCTTAAACTTGGCTCTGTAAGCGAATTATATGCACGTATATATCACATGGCTACAACTGTTAAAAATTCTTGCAAATGATGTTTCCTAAGATTATATGGTTTGCTTAAAAAAGGCAGGATAGAGGACAGAACTCTGTCATAGGGATTTAATAAATACTTCTGAGGCTGATAAATACGTTTGTTCTTAGATTAACAGAATTTCCCTGTAACTAATCTGGACACAATTAATCCTGAGAGCAGGGCTATTTCCAAAGCATTAATTCATTCTTCCAAACCAAGATTTCTTAGAAAGAATTATTTTAATCTGTGTTCCTAACGTTAGCTCTCTCATTATTTCTAGTAAGGTCATAAAACCTAAGCAGGCACCTGCTTCTGATTTTTGATTTCTATTTTCTCCTTTAAGTGTCCCAAGCACCTGCCTAACCAACTCACCAAGCTTTGCTTCCTTCACCACCATTCACTCCTGCCATCTGAGGCTGTGAGGTTTCTCCTGCGTTCACCCAGCTTCTGAAACACCTGCAGTTCACAACAAGGATAGTATTGTCTGGCTGTTTTACTTAGCAGTGGGTTGATTTACCTGTCAAGATAAAGTTCACTGTACAGATTATTAGATCTCTGGATTAATGCCTTATAAAACAGCACATTTGCACAGTTCTATGCCTTTCATAAGCATTAAACACTGATTTCTCTTGATAGGCCGGATATTATATCAACATTTAGTGAAAGGAGCCTATTGCTGGGGGTTCAAAGATGAACTATTATGAAAGCTAACCTTTTGGATTTGAGCTAAAAGTTTATTTTTTATGAAGGATTTTTAGAGGTTATGACAGGAGTTATCCAGGTCCTATAAAAGAATACTGTATAAGTATCCAGTAGTCCAAGTTTGCCTTAAAAATACATTAAAATAAGTATATAGCAAAATGATTAATGACAGCATTAACAGCATGAACACTCATCACCCTTCTGTCACTATGTAGATAATATATCAAGAAAAAGGGAAACAGAATTTTCATCAAGTCAGCGATGTGATATATCATAGTCCAAATGACTTAACTCTTTTACCATTTTTATTTTACAAAATGTATGTTAGACATGAAAAAGAATGTTTCCAGCTGTTTCTGGATCTTCTTTTAATTTATTTCTAATAAGGCATATATGTGGGCAACAACTTTAAGCAGAGTTTTGAAACCTGAAGACAGTTCTCTGCCTTAAACAGTTAATCAGTGCCATATCCAGGCTGGCTTCAATTAAATTCAGTCCAAGAGAGCTGTGTTCTGGTTAACTGCAACAGAGAAGAAAAGATTGAAGCTATCACTTCCCAAAGGTGACTAGCTCTTAAAAAAAAGGAAGGACAACAGTTTTTTTAACTAGTAAAACCAACAATAAAACTTCTTCAAGTGTTAAAAACCACTCTTTATGGTTTAATATCCATTTGCTTCAGTCTTGAGTGTGGTATTGTTAAATTTATTTTAGCCTGTTCTATGTGTGCTTTTATCTTGGTGGGAAAATATCCCAAGATAAAATGGCAATGAGCTACCTATCCGATATGCTTTTACCTTATTGTAAAATGTAAACCAATTAGAGACGATTTGGAGGAAAACTCAGTTGTGACTCACAGTATTTTTATCTTGCCCGTATCAAAGATTTGAGTGGAATGTGATAAGTATTTCAAACTGAATTACATTTAAGAGGGTTTGATGTTTTATGCAAAAATAAGAATTTAGTGATCTCTCTGACTATGGGTAGTCCCTAACTAATGCATATTGATTTAGATCTGCCACTTTCAGATATACGGCCACTTGGCAAAAGGGCCCAGAGGACCTAGTAGCTGTAGGAACCCTCCTCCCCTTTCTGATAACAGGGTTTGCGATTTCCTTCCCCTTCCTCCTTCTATCACTATTGTTCGGTACTGCCTATGTCCCCAGTCTTTCCTCCTACTTCAAACACTTCTTATCTTAGGGGAGTAAACCTAATGAGTAATACCTCTCCCCACTTCCTCAAGGCACCCCTCCTCCAACTCTTCTCAATATGTCCCAAGCCGAGTAACATCTAACCAGCCCCCTCTCCCATCCTGGCCCAGCTCCTAATATACAGAAAAGCTCTTTCAATGAAAAGTTATTTCTACAAAATGCAGATAAAATTTATGCCAGCCCTCTTTGTACTCAAATATCATAATTAGCATTCATTCACTCACTCACTCAACAAATAGTTTACATCCTATATTCCAGACACCGTGCTGGGCACATGATACAATGGTACTGTGTGCAGTTCTGTCTTTCCTTACAAACTTTTAAAAATAAAGAGAAATAATGAGGGCTTAGGAGGGAATGATTTTATGTGAGCTTCCTCCTTACCATTATTCACAGGAGAACATCAACAACAATAAACACGTTTGAGAACCTCCAGTTTAGTAAACATTTGCTGGCCCTCTACTATGTCCTGGGCTCTGTGCTTGATGCCGGAGATAGCAGTGTAAGTACAAAGACCCTGGACCCCGTGCCATGAAGAGTCTTCCGTGAGAGTGCGGACTAGAAAAAACTTGAGACTAAGAGTCATCCTGAACAGAAGTAAGGGGGTGGCTGTGGACATGAAGGTAGGCTGACTAATCCCAGGGCCGAGAGAGAGGCGTTATGAGGAGCCAGCCCAACATTTAATGTGTCTTCCAAGGACTTCTATAGGCAGGAGTTTCCAGCTCCCAACTCAGGGGCCTTCTGGGAGGCCTTCCCAGTAGTCCCTGGTAGAGACACCATCCCATTCCATCCTTTCCCATCACTGCAAATATCCCCTCCTGGAATCTCTGACCAAGACAATGAGAACCACCGGAAGCGAGGAGCCAGAGTAAGGCTTGGGAAGTCAGTAAGGCTGCCAGAATTAGTAAATAAGAATGCAGGATTCCTAGTTAATTTGAATTTCAGATAAACAACAAACCATTTTTTAGTAGAAGTGTGTTCCATGCAATATTTGTAATTGTATTGTCCTGTATTTTATCTGACAACCTTTCAAGTGAGCTTATATCTTTATTTCTATTTAGTCTCATTGGGCATCTCAGACACCAATTCAGAAGTACTTTCTCCCACTTGTGGTTCTCAGCTTCTGAAAGCATTGAGACATTTAGCAGGGGCCTCTGTAGGTGTTTGTTTGTTTTGTGTGCTGACGCAGCTGAAAGCCTACTTACTTCTCAATCTTCACAGCCAAATTAAATTTGGTCTTTTCCCATTGAAAATGGTTATTTCTCATACTGAGATTTTCTCCCTTCAAATGCCTTGAAAAATTGTCAACTTTATTCCATTTCAGTGCACTTTATGGTGGCTATCAAAAAAAATATATAAATGCCCCTTCCAAGAAAAAAAAAAAAAACTTTCATGGAAGTCAAGAAACTTTTCTTTCTTTCTTTTTAAAAGATTTTATTTATTTATTTATTTATTTATTTATTTATTTATGTATGTATTTATTTGAGAGAGACAGCATGAGCCAGGGCAGGAGCAAAGAGAGGGAGAAGCGACTCAGTGCTGAGCGCAGAGCCCAACGCGGGGCTCGATCCTGCAACCCTGAGATCACCACCTGAGCCGAAATCAAAAGTCTGACGCTTTACCAACTGAGCCACCCAGGCACCCCAAGAACCTTTTCTAATGAATACTTTTTAGCTGTCCTGAACAAAGTTGGAAACAGGTCTAGTAGTTCAAGGCAAACTGAACATAGCCTGGGAATGTATATGTCTTCCAATGAACTGCCACTTGTTCTAGGCTTGTAAACAAAGAAGTATCTTAAAGCTCCCTTTCTCTTTGTTTAAAGAATGTGTATCTATGTTCATACCCATAGACATTCATGATATATATTTTAGGTAAAGTTTGTTCTGAAGGCAGTTGGAAGAAAAATCTCTCTTGTTTTGGGAGCTACTTATCATTAATGAAGAGAATCCTTGGTTTTAGCACACAGTTGGTCCTCAGTAAATATTTGTCAAGTAATTCAAGAAATATCAATAGATTCATAATCTTTTAATTTCTCCAGATATTTCTGATTTTGTACTCAAAAGATAAACTATCATGACAGCTCAGATTACTACAAATGGATATAAGCTGCAGGATAAAGTATATAAGCATATTGTTCATAGCCTTTATCTTTTCTAGACTAGCTCTGCCACTTTCTAGAACAAGTTACAGCTTCTCTGCGTCTCCTCTGTAAAATGGGGATAACAATGTACTTTACTTCATTGGACTGTTGTAAATATTAAATAAGGCCATATTCATAAAGCATTTAGAACAGGCACCTATAACTGTCACTATGAGCTCTTGTATATTAATTGGTTATACATAATTATACTGACCACTTTTGATCCTTCTAGAAGAGGAAATTAGTTTTTGTATTTATGAGCCAATTTTGCTGAATCTTGGCTCCATCTTTCATTCTTAGCTGAGTTTGGGGAATAGGAGACACTGATCGTATAGCACAAGTAGCTTCAGAAAGACAGCAAGAAATTAATATACAGTAAAAGTTACAGTAAAGTCACTTAGGCTGAATTTTAATCTTGCTGTACCCTTCTCATGTTCAGCTGGATTTGGGCGGTAGGGAAGTTTTCCACACTAGTCTCAGCAACAGGAAATAAACATACAGAGAAAACCTCCTAGTACTATTTTTTTTTTAATGTCCTAGGATGTATTTTAATGTTTAATTATAATGTAAGAGATTACCTGGGTTTTTGCATAGCATTCATATGCAGAACAAAATTATCCCTTCTGAATGTTGCCCTGCTTTAATTCGGTACATTTTCTTTAACTAAAGTGCTAATAATTAGTTTCATCTAAAATCTGTCTCAAAGTTTAGGATCAATACATCTTTAAACTGGTATAAAACATGTTAACATAACTCTTAATAGGAGGAAGGACTTCGGTAACTCTCAGTTCTTTCCTTTTTCATTGTCAATGCTCCTACCATCTGAGCAAAGAGGAATTCTCTAAGGCTAAGTCTTGTCTATTTTCACCCTCACTAGCACCTGAAAGCATACCATATAGAAAAGGTCAGCTCTTTTTTCTTTCCACATCTGCTTTGCTTAAACATCTGTTAATGCTATGTCCTTTCTGAAAAACTGTTAAGAAAGCACATGCTCCTTCAGTCTATGTATGTAGATATCAACCATTCTGCATTTCAGACTGATGTCATTAAGGATTTAACACTTACCTTGTCAAAAATATTTGCTACTTTAGCATTCTTCTTTCAGTAGGAAGGTTAGGACAAGAAAAATTTCAGTGTTTAATAAAGGAACAGCTTGTTGATTACATCAACACACATGGTTTACTCTAATTAAAAAGGTGAGAATTGATTAATATAGTGCTTATCAAAAGGATTAACTGAAGGAAGATGATACTTAATAGTGAGGACACTGAGCTATGATGCCTCCCAGTTCCTGAGTCTCAGCCTAGCGCTGCCCTTAGTGAGCTATATAACATTAGGTCAGTTCCTTAAACACACTGGGTCTCATTTGCTTCAATTGTAAAGTGAAAGAAACAGAACAGGTACCCTCTGAGGTCTCTTTTCTAAAACTATATGATTTCAGGTACATGTTTGATACTCAACACATGAACTTCTCCTTTTCAATTTAAGTTGTTTATACAATACCTATTGTCGTTGTTGTTGTTTTTTCCAGAACTGAAATTGGGAAAAGGTGGTCACAAAATGTATTTGTTGAAACTCCAACTAAGGTTCAAAGAGCCTTAAAACAATAGATCTTGTCTCAGAAATACCTGCCACAGTTTAGACTTACATTACAACTAATCAAAGTCAGAAAGGTCCACATATTCCTGGCTTTAACTCTCTATTCCTGTTAACCTATTTTAATGTAAACAATCAGATAAGTCACTTCAGAGCACAGGTGAGTGAATGAGTCAAGAATAGTCAGGGGAAAATGTTTAAAACATTAAATTAAGCAATTGGGGGAAATGTGTAACCTTTATATATCTGAAAGGACACAAAAAGTTTGTTCCAAATGGATGGTTCATCACAAAGTCAGGGGTTGAGTAAATAGCGTAAATAGAGAGTTATAATGAAGGCTAAGTATGACCCTGGTTAACTACCCACACATATCCTATAAATACACCTACGTATGTGCCTGAATGGGCCTTTATTAGCTCTCATTTATGTTAATCCAGTAGAGATCTTGTCATTGAACTATGGTTGCTCAGTAGTAATGTTTTTCACCAGAAATACTAAGTGCTTGACTCATGCCTTTGAAGTTGTTTCATAATTCAGAATAAAAATGACCCCAGGAAGGCAATCTCTTCTGCCTTCTAAATGACTTTCTCTTGCTTGACCTTTTATTGTAAAAAATCAACTAACTCTTTGTTGGGATGCTGTGCTAATTACTCAAAGAAGTTTTATGTAACCCTTTCAAATGTGAACCAACCAGAACAATCAGAATTTCCATTAAGCTGTCTACAGAGGGCACATGATCTCAGCAGTATACAACTAATGTGCCTCTATAGCCTAAAGATAATTTGTGGTAGAAAGTTTTTCAACTAAAAATAAATCACAGAGCAGAAAGACCAGAATGTGAGAAAGTAAAAGAATCAGAATTGTTAATACAGCTATTATTAGTAGCTTTCTTGGCTTATAAATTAGCCAGGTAATGCAGTTCAGAAATAATGAAGAACCTATTATCTCTTTCATTTTACCATTCACTAGCTTTTTTAATTCGCTACTGTCATATTAATGATGCATCTGATTAGAGCAAGACCAACAGGAGTCATACTTCAGGGAACATTCAGAATTTTTATAAACATCCTTACTTCCCTGAAAATTCATTCTTTCAGAGTTACTTTCTATTTCCCATCTGTCTTTGATCATGGGACAGCCCCTAGCCAAACATAAGAATTTAAACTTTCATCTGATTGTCCCACAAATAATTTCTCATCTCTTTCTTGTCAAACAAGAGCAATTAACTTTCAAAGCCTCCCTGTGGAAGTTGCCAAAATTCTAAATCTAGGGACAGTGATGGGAAATTTTCAGTACAGTGTTTTGAAGTCTCCTTTATATATCTTAGCAGAGTTCAAGCCTGAAAATGTTCACAATTATATTTGAAGTTCCTCAATCCCATTGGATTTGTCCCAAATAACTTTAAAGCAGAGTTAAGTTATATTTAGTTAGATTTTATCATAAATTTAAGGTGGTAAATCATTATTTAAGCATCATTTAAGCACTCAATTCAATTGAAAATAAAAATATTGACCAGACACCATTTGAAGGCACTATAGTAGGGATATAGAAACAGTTCCTGTATCAAAGGACACAAACAACAGAATGAAAAAGCAACATACAGAATGGGGAAAATATGTGCAAATTACATATCTGATAAGGAGTTAACACCCAGAATATACAAAGCACACCTACAACTCAACAACAAAAAAACAACCTGATTGAAAATGGGCAAAAGACTTGAACAGACATTTCTCCAAAGAAGACATCCAAATGGCCAATAAGCACATGGAAAGATGTTCAACATCACTAATCATTAGGGAAATGCTAAGCAAAACCACAATGACATACCATCTCATAACCATCCCATTCGAATGGCTATTACAAAACAAAACTCACCCAAAACAGAAAAAAGCAAGTGTTGGTGAAGATGTAGAAAACTGGAATCCTTGTGCACTGCTGATGGGAATATAAAATGGCACAGCTGTTATGGAAAATAGTATGGAGGTTCCTCAAAAAATTAAGAGTAGAATTAACCATATGACCCAGCAATTTCACTTCTGGGTGTACAACCAACTGAAAGCAGGGACTCAAACAGATATTTGTACACCCATATTCATAGCAGTATTATTCACCGTAGTCCAAAAGTGGAAGCAACTCAAATGCCTATTGATGGATGACTGGATAAAGAAATGTACAATGGAATATTATACAGCCTTAAAAAGGAAGAAAATTCTGATATGTGCTGCGACATAAACTCTGAAGACATCATGATAAGTGAAATAAGCCAGACACAAAAGGACAAATACTGTCTGATTCTATATATATGTGGTATGTAGAGTAGTCAAATTCAGAGACAGAAAGTAGAATGGTGGTGGCCATGGTTTGCAGGGAGAGAGGAATGAGAAGTTGATGTTTAATGGGTATGAGTTTCAGTTTAAAATAGTAAAAAAAAGTTCTGGAGGTGGAGAGTGATGGCTGCACAACAATGTGAATGCATTTAAATGCCACAGAACGGTATGCTTAAAAATAGTTACAATTGTAAATTTTATGTTATGTATCTTTACCCACAAGAAAAAACGATAGTCCCTGCTTACATTGGGCCTATCATATAGTGGGAATGCAGATGTATGTAAACTTAGTACCTGAGTAACTGTAACATAAGGTAAGTGAGACAGTAGTAAGAGTAGAAGTGAAACACTATGGTATGTTCACAGAATGCAAAGATAATAGTTGTTTCAGAAAAGATTTTGTAGAGTATCTAGTGGCTGATATCTACCTTTGAAAGATTAATACAATTGCAATGAGGAGAGAAGGTGTGAGCAGGTATCCTATAAAATGAGACCAGTGTGAACAAAGCATGGAAGTGAAATTTGGGGGGTGTGATTTTAGAACCGTGATTCCTCCCAGTTAGGTTAAAATTAGAGCAGTGCTTTTCAAACTTTAATGTGTATACAGATCGCTCAAGAATCCTGCTAAAATATAGATTCTGATTCTGCAGGTCTAATGGTAGAGTCCAAAAGTCTTTAGTTCTAATAAGCTCCCAGATGATGCCAATGCTGCTTTGCATGGCTCAGGTCTCCAACATGTATCCCTATGAGTGTAGGTTAGTTAGTTCAAGGTTGAGAACTTTGAAAACCAGAAGTCTACATTTACTTCAGAGTTAACAGAGAACTGATGGAACTCTTCTGAATAGGGACATCATATTATTGTAGCCGATCCTTAGGAAGATTAATCTGGCAGCCACATGTACTGGGAATAGAATGGGAAAAGACAGACACTGCAGAGACTGGTTAGGGATCAACAAAGCCAGTCAAGACGCTACTAGTAGTAACCAGGCTGGATGTGGTGAAGCTTGAAACAGGCAAGTGAGAGAGAGTGAGGGTGCAAAGGGGAGACCAAGCGAGGAGAAAGCTCAAAAGCAGACAAGATACATGTCTTGGCAGCTGACCTGTAGGGGAACATAGGAGGAGGAAAAGTTTTTTTTTTTTTAAAGATATTATTCATTTATTTGACAGAGAGAGAAAGAGCACAAGCAGGGGGAAGGGCAGAGAGAGAGGGAGAAGCAGGCTCCCCGCTGAGCAGGGAGCCCGACGCGGGGCTCAGTCCCAGCCCTGGGATCATGACCTGAACCAAAGGTAGACGGTTAACCGACTGAGCCACCCAGGTGCCCCAGGGGGAGGAAAAGTTAAAAAAAAATGCTGGTGATTTGCATAAGCATTCAACCAGGTTTTCCCAAGACTTTCCAAATTTATGACTATTATTAATCCCAGCATAACAATAGTGCCCCTTTCACACTAAAAATTAACAGTGCCTCTTTCCACCCAGTGTAGGTGATAAATAATATGGTTGCCTAAGCTTTAAGCACAGGTAACTACTAGGATATAGAGGAGAGTTAGGCTGGTTTGTAGTGGGTACAGATGAGGTGATATTCATTCATTCATTCATTCATTCAACATCTACCAAATGTCAGCTATATTCCAGGTTTTATTCTAAGTGGTGAGGATATCTAAGATTAAGGAAAAATGACAAGAACCGAAAGGGTTGTCCTAATAGAGTTTATGATCAAGAGGAGACTTACACGTTCCAGAAGTGGGGGTTGAGGAGGAAATGGAAAGGGAGCAAGTTGTCAGGAAGGTGTCATCAAGACTTATTGCTGCGGGCAATATAAAACAGAATCAAGAATGGGGGATTCTAATTCAAAAGGGACGTGGGTGCAGGTTTAGATATAGATTTGGTCTTTATGGAGGATAAAGCTTTGAGAATGGGTGAGATGCCTCCTTGATGGTAGAGACCGGGGCAGCGCCTGCACTCAGGCAACACAGGGAGGAGTCAGTGAGCCCATGAAGGAACAGTCAGAGCGGTAAAGGAAGTACCAAGGTACTGCCCTATCATGGGAGCCAGGCAACCAGGGAGGTCATGGGCCCTCCAGGAAGCAATACCAAATGTTGCTGCAAGGTCAAGGAGACAGGTGGCCGCCGTGAACTTTGGGAACAATGCACCGTGCCATGGGGGGAGGGGGTTGCCCAGTAAGATGCTACGTGGTATTCTGCATACGAGAGAAAGTACTGAGACTCTAAAGGGGTTCAGCTTATTCTTAGATGATAATTTGCTGCCATGACTTATTTCTCGTTGCCACTTGTTTATTGTTAATAACAACAACCTTTTTGTAGTTGTTATTTCTGAAGATCTGGAACAAAATAAAGCAGAAGCTCTAAGCATCTCAGTTTTCATCAATAACCAGTGCATAATTTTTCTCAAAAGATTATTCTGAGAACGGGTTATAAATGGCATCTGTGTGCTTTAAAGATCTAAAGTAGCAAACAAGAACCATCTTCTGGTAAAAACATTTAATTTTACTTTATGTCTTCTTTCTGATATTAGGGGACATTTGGGAAGAAAGATTGAAGCCAGAAGTACATGTGTGAACTTAAGGACACCAGATGAAAAATACTGGGCTTTCTCTGAAAGGTAAAAGCAAAGTTATCTAACCAGAATTGTCAGTACTAAGGCTCTTAGTATGCATATTAATTCTAGTAGTTCTGCATGACAACAGAAAAAAATGTTACATTAGCCTCATGGGGTTACATGAAATCTTATCAGAGGATTCAAATCATTCTCACTATGACCCTTATGCTAGCCTCCTCCCCTCCCCCCCCAAACCCCACTTACAGAAGATGAGAATGCATCTTATTTGTAATGCATCCTATTTTGGGGGAAGACTCTACAATATCCCTGAATAATCCATATCAGAATTGAAAATCCTAACTTAGAGCAGGAAAGTATATGATTACTTTCCATGATTATCTTGTAATTCTTTTTTTTTTTTTTTCTTCTGGTCCTGAACCCAGGGGGTAGGGCTGGGCGCAGTTTTTCTCCCCAGAACAGGAAATAGAAATTGATTGAATGGGTGAATCAGTAATAACACATCTAAAAACCAAATGAACAAAGTCCTGTTATTAAAACCATTCTCAGTAGCCAATACAATTCTGGTAGGAATGTTTGGTAAATTTCAGTGGCTGAATGACTTTTTTTTTTTTTTTTTTTTAAAGATTTTTTTTTTTTAATTTATTTATTTGAGACAGAGAGAATGAGATACAGAGAGCATGAGAGGGAGGAGGGTCAGAGGGAGAAGCAGACTCCCTGCCGAGCAGGGAGCCCGATGCGGGACTCGATCCCGGGACTCCAGGATCATGACCTGAGCCGAAGGCAGTCACTTAACCAACTGAGCCACCCAGGCGCCCTGAATGACTTTTTTTATAGTGCTGGAATAATGACAGTGCTGGTTACTGTTTGTTGAATGAAGCCCTTGAGCAAAGCTTTATTTTAATGGGGGAAGCCAGTGTCTGGCTGTAAGTCCCTGGGGGTGGGTGACTCCAGACCTTCCTTGGCTACATACTTGTAATTCATGGAGCACATCAGCCAATGGTGTTTGCAGGGAAGTGGACAGTTTAACTTGGGGAATGTGCAGGGCAGCATGGCATTCCAAAGCCTCTACACTCTAGTGTGGACCACCAGACTCAGCGTCCAGCACCAGCCTGAGCCTCCACTGCTGCCATATGGCGAGCTCATCACCCTAAACATACCAAATGCTTGTCAACTTCTGTCCTTTCTGCTTTACATCTGCCTAAATCTTACCTTCCAAGGCCCACCTGAAACTCTACCTCTTCTATAATATCTTTACCCCAACGGTGGTTCTCAGGAATAATTTCATGCTCTGAAAAAACCTGTGTTTATTACTTAAAATGTGCATTTGATACTTAGTATAATACTATGCCCCTTGTCATGTATGTGCACCATCTCCCAGCTGGACTGCAAAACTAGATCTGGCTTTCTTTACAGAGTTCCTATGAGAATCATCTAAGACAATATATATTTTGAAGCACTTTGTAAGAATCATCTAAGACAATATATATTTTGAAGCACTTTGTAAAATAGTACAAATACAAAGTATGTCCCATAGTATAGTACTTTTTTCCTGACATTTACAGAATTTTTCATAAAAGCTATACAACAATGTTTAAAAGTTGGGAAATAAGATCACTTTATAATCATTTTGGTTGGGCAGATTATAATCATTACACAATGCAAATTATATCCTCATATTCCCTCAGGTAACTCCTTTATTGACATGATCCTCATCTCTGATTTGACATTTAACAGAATTTAGAAGGGTAGAGGTTTTCCCCCGTATAGTACAGCACTTAATTTTTCCCTCACTGGGAAGGCTTGGGACAGACACTCTATGTAATTAAAATAAATAGAATAGATGAAGAAATAGATATAAATATAGATTAAGATTAAAGCAATAGCCCCAAAAGTGGACAATATGATCATCCTCTTTTCACAGATGACAAAGCAAAAGACAAAGTGGTTCGGGTCACACAGGGGGTAAAGAGCTAGGATTGACACCAAGCATTTTGATCCCAGAGTTCACACATTTTGTCACTTTGCTGTGACAGTCTTTACATCAGCAGGGGTAGCAGCAAGGAGTAGAGCAAGATTCAATTCCATTTAATTCAAGCACCATTTAGTGGCCATTTACTAAATGCCAGGATCTATGCTAAGTGCTGAGAATGAAAAATGAATATGCTAAGATCCCTGTGCTCAAGGACAATGTTACCATATGACTCACAGAAATACCTAATTTTAATACATTATAAGTGCAATAATGCATGCAAAGACAGATGAATTGTGCTCCTCGTCAGAGAGATTTTTAATAGTTTGACTTGTTTTATTTGAAGTGTGGAGAGTATCCTTGTCACACATATGCATGCACGCACAAGTTCAAGTTCATGCACTCAACACCGGTATCTCCTTTGTGTGCTGGATGCTGTGTCAGGTATACAATATACAAACTGGAACACTGTCTCTGTCATTCCTGGAGCGAGAAATTCAGCCAGGGGAAGGCAGAAGGCAAGGAAGGGTCCAGAGAAACAGATAAATAAGAATATAATGGTGAAAATGTTTTAACAGAAGAAAGAACAAAGGTCCCAGAGAAGATACTTGAACTTGATTTTGAAGAACAGACTCTTGACAAGCAAAAGTGGGGCCAGGAGCAGAGGGAGGTAACAGGGGGTACCAAGGGCTTTCCAGCAGAGGGGAATGTACAAGGTAGAGCAGGGAAAAGGGAGGTGTGTTCACGGCAAGGGAGAAGTTCAGTGTGGCTAGAGCAGATAGTGCAAGTGCGGGGGGTGGGGCGGGGGGGAAGATGGAAGAAAAAATTGGACTGACTCCAGACAGTGAATGGTCTTATCTGCTCAGCTCAGAACTGTAGATATAATTACAACGGCAACGAAGTGGCAACAGATTCTAGAACCAAAAAATAGTAATGACTTTTTCCTAATTTTAGATCACCTATATGAGTATTATATAGGAAATATTTGGTTCTCAGGATTGTGTATTTCAAGGGGAAAAAAGGATTCTCCAAAAAAAAAAAAAAAAAGTTTGGGAGATGCCAAATACTATATTGATTACAGGAGTTTTACAATTTATATTAATATAAAAATATTAAGTACTTTGATCAGTCAGGCAGTAAGGAAGTATGTTTAACTTTGTTTAGTCCAGTCCCTGCTAAACTTAATTCATTGAACCTTTTTGATGTGCCTCTCCCACACAACACCTATTAAACACCTCACGGTGGGCCTATGTTCATTCTCAATAAGGGTGTGACCCAGGCATGTCCCTATACATAGGGATTACACATCACTTCCTCAGAAAATCATTCACGAGGAAACACTCATGGAATTTTAGAAATTGTAATTCCTTGATTACATGATATGAAGGATCTCCTTTTAAATTTCTCTCCAATGTATTCATTACTTTTTTGGAATATAAGAAATTTATTTCTCGACAGGGTTTTACACAAGGATACACCATCCAGGAGTTTCCCACAACTGGCCCCTCTATGGGGCCTATGCTTTGAGTTTCTAACATAGAGAGAACAGACATGTCTATGGCCACAGAGGAGAGCAGTGGTCACATCAAACTCCACAAGCATGCAGATGGTGCCAGCCCCTAGTGCAAATGCACAGACCCAAGGACAGGCCACACTGCAGAATCATAAATGCAGCGTGTCATACCTTATGGACACTAAGTCATATGGATAGAATGTTCCTAGTGGAATTATCTGAAGTTCTGGATTCTCTAGGGTAACTGCAGGTCATGTGCCCTGCATTTTCATTTTTATTTCTTCTGAGGAAGGCAGGTCTCCAGTTAAATGAATCCGGTTATGCAACTTGCACGCTGCTCGCTGGTGTAGCTGGGCTTTCGCAGAGCTGCCTCCTGCCCCTTACTCCTTCTCCTTCGACAGCCTCTCTCCTCACAGGTAACTCCTCCTCAGGCCTCCGCTGAGATGCCACTTCTCCGACCACCCTCCCCAGACTGGGAAGGTCACTGCTGTCAATTCTTGGAATATCCTCTGTCTTTTCCTACTTAGCACTGACATCAGCTGTAATCTTAAGTGTATCTAAGTGGCTATTTGTTTATCGTTGGTCCTCTCAGTAGACCTTGAGCTCCGGGAGGGCAGGGGCTCTCTTTCTGTTCAGTGTTGTACTGCAGCATCTAGTACACAAGTGCTAAATAAACATAGATAAAAGAACACCAAACACTCATAATTTAAGAGAATGGAAACAGTGAGACTCTTCATGAATTGGCTATAGCCTAGACCTGATTTCTAGAACTTAGGCTCTTTTTGAAATTATAGAGAAATGCTATTCCATTGATGACTCTTTATTGATATAATAGCTTTCCTTTCCTAATCATAAAAAGGTATTAGTGGGGCGCCTGGGTGGCTCAGTTGGATATGTGTCCTACTCTTGATTTTGGCCCAGGTCATGATCTTAAGGTGGTGAGACAGAGGACCACACTCAGCTCCACGCTCAGTGGGGAGTCTGCTGGAGATTCTCTCTCTCTCCCTCTCTCTCTGCCCCTCCCCACCTCACACTCTCTCTCTTTTCTCTCACATAAATAAATAGATCTTTAAAAAAGTATTAGCTATTAATATTACTATTATATTTGGTGAACAACTTAAAGTTGTCTGTCTTTAATTTTATTTCATGATGTCCAGCTTTTTTTTTTTTAAAGATTTTTTATTTATTTATTTGAGAGAGAGAGAATGAGAGAGAGCACATGAGAGGGGGGAGGGTCAGAGGGAGAAGGAGACTCCCCGCCAAGCAGGGAGCCCGATGCGGGACTCGATCCAGGGACTCCAGGATCACGACCTGAGCCGAAGGCAGTCGCCTAACCAACTGAGCCACCCAGGCGCCCCATGATGTCTAGCTTTTAGGGAGTATTTTCTCTTTATGTGATAGAATTCTTCACATCGGCATTCATACACTTCAAATACTTTTGGCTTCGTGTTTTCTATTCACCACCACTTAAATACACTACACATGGTTTGTTCCTTTGATATGCTCCATAAATCACTCTCCCCTGTTACTTTTATTATTCCTGTGGATCTTTCCAAACTTCTTCCAATTTATCAATCCTTTTGTGGCATTGGAGCATTAAACCAAAGATAGTATTCTGCGTGTTTAGTTCCCAACAGATCTGGTCTGGGCTGGGCTGGTGGGTGACAACTAGTTGGATCTTCCAGTATAAGAATGAAAAAAAAAATCCAGGAAATCAAACTTTCAGACTATATTTAGATTCCTTCAAAAGACACATAATATTTCTCCCACATTTCTATAGGTTGTTCCACAGGAATGCCATAGGGGTGATGTTATGCTTGCTTTGAGGTTGAGTTCCTGTGGAATGCCACACACTGAGAGGACTCTGACAACCACCAGTGGACACAGCATGCCTGCCATTAGCGCTTCATGTGAAAAACAAAACTGCACATCCTCTTTCTAGTCATCTTCCTCTCCCACTTGCCTGGTACTTTTGTCTTTTGTGAACTTGCCTTCTTATCAGAGGATTACTTCCAGTGGTGGTGGTGGGGATGCAGTTTGGACAGATAAATGTATACAGCAAGCAGCTCATCCAAGGGCACACCATTAGATGATTAATTTGACCTGACAGATCAAGACAACACAGAGGCTGGAATTCAAACTTTGACTATGTGCTTCTACTTAATGTGTCACCTGTAAGATAAATAAGCCCTGGAAGAGCAACGTGGCTGGCTAACCCGGCTCTAAAGCAAAGATGCTGAAGGCCTTAAGAACGGGGTCTTGCACAATGTGGTCCAACCGCAGACCATCTTCAGATAAAAGGGACAGCGAGGTTGCCTTCATAAAAAAACACTTTGAATCTGACAGCTATAACTGCAACTAGATGACCCTTCCTCCAGCTTTAATCCGAGCTGTTTACCACGTTGTAATGATGAAGGGAAATACTTCTCTTCAGTTTTCTAAAACAATGGTTAAAGCACTGTAGTGTTGTCAGCCAAACCAAGAATCAGGGAGGCAGACTGCTAAACCAAATCACATAAAATCACTCGGCCTGGCTTGTTAAACACTGACCAATCAGTACTTTAATACTCCTTACGAGTAGGCTGAGTCCATTGGCCCGAGAAACCGAATGTTTCTGAATCAAATGACTTGATATTAATAAACTGCAAAGAACTTTAAAAATCTACCACTTAGTACTATAGCACAGAGTAAGTAAGCCTGTTAGTACAACAGTATAATAGTGATTTAGCACAAAGATATATGTTAAAATATCCTAAGCTGAATTGTAAAATAACAACTCAAAATATAAAGTTTTGGAGCTATCCTGATGGATAATCAATCATACTGTTCACAGGGATGTAGTCCTCAAATTCTTTATTCCTTTCATCTCCTGGGGCACCCATATCTTACCTCTGCTTAATCCTTTCTCTACCCTCAAAGAGTCTGCTGTGCTGAGGAAAGAGGAAGTTAGTTAAATATGCCCATGGCTCTGTGAGAAGACCTAAAATAGTGAACTGTAACAGAGGGCAGCTGACCTACACATGGAACCAAAGTGATGGCAGAAACGAGAGACTCAAAAAATCATATATAACCCTCTTCCCAAATCATGTCTGGCTTGATAATAGTTCCAGTTTCTCTGGTACCCAAGTGTCCAATATGCCAGCAAATCCTGGATTTTTACTTTGGAAAAAGGGAATCTAAAAAGCAGGAAAGGGATAATGTTTTGGATACATCCCTATAGTAGCAAATTAGTAAAGTTCTGGAAAAGAAAAAAAAGGCAAAGGCTTACTTGGTATAGCTGTCCTGAGCTGTGAGCAGAAGAGTAAAATTTCTCTAAAAATTAGGAGAGCAGAAGCCAGAGGAACTGGCAGCTGTGAGGAAAAGAGTACTCACATGAAATGGCCAAAAAATAGAGGCCAGAATTTTGACCTGGTAAAGAGCAGAGATAATAGTAAACTAGAAGGGGGAACTGGAGATAATTTTAAAAGTCTAATTTATGGTAAGTAATGTCTTGAGTCAAATTGAGTAGTATGACTGAATTTGCAATTATTTCCTTGTTTGCATTTATTAATTCATTCGTCAGTTCATTATTTATTTCTGTTATATTTATATCAGCTGAATTTTCAGCATTTGGCCTTCAAACCCACTGTTAACCCATTTATTCCTCATTCTTCAGATGAAATCAGAAGTACCGTGGCTCTTAGGATCACACAGCTGATATAAAGTAATCTGGTCACCTTGGGTGACCAGAAGAACAATCTCATTTTAGCAACTGAAATATCCAGTCCGCTGTAATTACAAAAAGGTTCCATTCTGATCCCAGATGAAAGCTTTTCTGTTTCCCAGACTTGCTCTTCAGCCTTCCTTTTGCCCCCACTTCCCTCCCCCTCTCATCCAAACACCCTAGCCTCCTCAGGGATTGCAATGAGTGGAAAGGGCCTGAGGCTGAAACAACAAAAGGTCTTATGTGTGAGCTAGCTGGTCAGATGAGATCCATATCAGCGCCCTCGGGATGTGGCAGATTCCCAGGGCCGATCCTTTCCAGTGAGGTCACATGCTGGATTTCTTTCTCAGCCCTGGACATCTGGTAGCCTACCTACCTGTAGTGATCAGTTACCCCTGCAGGCAGTTCTCATGCACACATGTTCCCTCCACTGTGAGCTCCTCAAGACAGGTGACCATGTCACAGGGACCTGTGCCTGCTGCCATCAATGGGAGAGCAGTTCTCTCCCAGGTCTCCCTCTTTTTGTTCTCCTATTGTGGCAGGTAGTTCAAAACACAGCCTTTTGCCTTTCTTCCTCCCAGGAAGGAATTAGGCACCATTTTCTGGACCTTGATAAAGTCCAGAGAATATTGGTCAAATTTTCCGGTCCCCTCACGCAGTGGGGCCCTAAGGGTCCCCCTATTTGACTCACAGTGAGAGAGAAACAGCATATTGACCACTCCACCAATAACAGAGCTGTCTTCTTTACTCTTCAATTTCAACCCTTTTAAAATTGTGAGGTGGATGATGTGCTGAAAACGAAACAGAATTTTGACCACCCTCTTTGCAAATCCTGCATAGTATCCTGGTTTGGAATTTGGGCAAGGAGTGGAGGGGCTTGGCACCTAATGTTTTGATGTCCATAGCAGGGAATCTCAGCTGAAACAGACTAAAATGGTTCTACTTTATCATGGGGTTATAATTAAGAACCATCTAGCTAGTGCCCGTTTTATTCCAGGCTCTGCTCTAGGAGCTGGAGATTCAAAATGAAAAGACATGGTCACCTGTCTTGAGGAGCTCACAGTGGAGGGAACACTGCCCTCTTCACCACACTCTGTGTTCAGGTGGTCTTTATTCTCTAAAGCACTTGAGTGTTTCCTGGGCTATGGGGCTGGAAAGGAAAAAGCACAAGTGTGGGAGACTGAGGGGGTGCATTTCTATAAGGCTGGACCTGCCACATAGAGTTTCTCATTCCCTACCAAGAGAAATGCCAAAATCAGGAGGTGAGAAGAGCCAGTGGAGTTGGAAGCCAAGGGCCAAGAAGCCTCAAAGGACATCTATTGGGTTGCAGAAGTGTAGGAACTGGAAACCAGTATCAAGACTGGGTTCTGAGAACTACAGGAGAATTGAACATACATAGCTGTGTTGAGAATAAATGGGCAAAGATCAAGAACAGTTGCCTAGAAGAGGCCATTGTTTGTGGCTTGCCTTCACTTGCCAGGAGAGGCATAGAACGGAGTGGGTTGGCAGAGTTAAGGGGCAGCTATAACCACAGGGCTGCGTCCTGCAGGAGGAACTCTGTGTGGGCTGGGAGGAGCTCTCCAGACCATGCGGTTGTTGCCTGAAGTCTATAGAGATGGGGTACAGGCTGAGCACCCCCAATAGGGGAAGCTTGCTTAAGAAGGTGCAGAAGCTTGAATCCTACTGGTGAGATTCCTGCTTTCCTCTTGTGTTACTTTATTTAAATTCTACCCTTTCCTCAGAACTCACCTAAGATGCATCTTCTCTAGAGCCTCATTGTGATGTCTGCTTCCTTTGAACTATGAGAGGAGTTCGGAAATTAGTAGCATGCTGCTCTGTATTGTCAATTCATCTTTGTAGACATACCCTATCCTCTGACTTGGTGAAGCACAGGACCTGATAGAACCTACTTGGTCCCCTGCCCTGCAGCCTGGCAACTGTATCCATGTCACACGTTGGCAGGCTAAGATCTGCCAGAGCCTCTGACATCAATCCCCATATTGTTAGCCTTATGGCAGACATTTAACATTGTGTCACTTGTGCTGCTGGTGACTTTGGTGTCCCAAGCTCCCAGTACCTTACTGACTCTTCATATTTTTGCCTCATATATCAGGCGTTCAGAGGGTAGAGATCCTGTTAAGATAATGCCTGATACATAAAGCAATGCCATATAACTGATATATAAGCAAGAATGACCCCACTAGTCATACAATTCTGGGAGGAAAAGGGGTCCTTTCTCCCCTGACTTGGGGCACTACGGTAGAAGGAACTCTGGTGGACGAAGGCTGAGGAGCTTTCTGGTGAAGGAGGCAGGGAGGTGAGCTGAGCCAGGGCAAGCCTGGGTTGCTTCTCACCACATCCTCTCCATCACCTACAACCTTTAGCTCTTTATTTTCTTGTCGTATGGTAATAAAATGGGTTTGCAAATATTTTACCTATCATAAACTATAAAGAACAACAACAAAAAACCACTCTATTAATTCACTTGAAAATTAATCATTCTCTGAAATTCAAGCCATATGTTCACATTTCATTACTTATAGATATATAAACACAAATTAAAAATTTATGCCCATTACATTTATAGTATATGGTCATATAGTCTAATAGCAGTGTCACTGCAATTAAAATCCATTTTTTTATATTAAGTTCATCTTTATCTTCATTTGTATTGTTTTTTTAAAAGATTTTATTTATTTGATAGATAGAACAAGCAGGGGGGAGGAGCAGAGAGGGAGGGAGAAGCAGACTCCCCACTGAGCAGGAAGCCTGACACAGGGCTCCATCCCAGGACCCTGATATCAGGACCTGAGCACAAGGCAGATGCTTAACCGACTGAGCCACCCAGGCACCACTATTTATATTGTTCATGTGTAAAATAATTTGGGATATGTGCTTAGAAGGCAAGACTGTCCTGTAGCTTTGATCTCAATATCTTGACAAGTCTGGAAGTAATTATAAAAAAAATTTTTTTAAAGATTTTATTTATTTATTTATTTATTTATTTGAGAGAGAGCGCACACATGCACATGTGCATGTGTGTGAGCAGGGGGAGGGGCAGAGGGAGAAGGAAAGAATCTCAAGCAGACTCCATGTTGAGTGAGGAGCCCGATGTGGGGCTCAATTTCATGACCTGGATATCATGACCTGAGCTGAAACCAAGAGTCAGACACTTAACTGATTGAGCTACCCAGGTGCCCCAAGTATAAAAAATTTTCAGAGTTATAATGTTAAAAGTCTGATTTATTTTCTAGTCTTATTTAAAAAGATCAACCGATTAAACAAAAACAAGAGTGATCCACTCTTTCGTACAAGGATACAGTGATCACTTTTGTATAAGGGTAAAATGAAGGCATGGAGGTCACGTTCAAGCAGCAGACATTTCATGCCCTGAATGGAGCCTATGAAATCTAGAATAGAAGGAACAATGTTACAGGCTGGAAAAGGTAAAACACTCAGAAAAATCAATAGAAAGCATGTCTTAAGTGCTTCCTCTACAAACTACATTTTACAAACTATTGTTAACAAATACAAAAGAAAAGGAAGACTTAATCCCCATGTTTGATATTTTTATAGAAGCCAGAAGAATTGCTGAGCTTAAATTCACCTCCAAAATCAGAACCTTTAAAAAGCTTTGGTTATGAGGTTGCTTTGCCCAGCATCACCACCGGAATGACCAACAGGATGACTGCAACAGCATTCGTTCCATCATCCACACTGTGTTTCAACAGTGAGCTTGAGTTTTGCTATCCTGTGCCCTTGTCCTCTTGACTTTGTTTGTTAGAACAAGTCGAGAATTCCAAGGGCACCAGTCCTAACCCTTTTTGCAGCTTGAGCCTTGTTCTACTTTACAATGACAGATGGCACTTGTGTGTCCAACCACTTCATAAATTTACATCATTTGTCCCAAAGCAGAAACAAGAGGATAAAGATGGATCAATGCAAATAAGCATTACTGGAAATGTAACTCAAGGCGCACACTTTGCTCATGTCAAGAACGCTACACTCAAGTATGAGGAGGGTGTTGTTATTTCTGGCCCAAGGAGAGAGTGAGTTCCTGGTCTCGCCCCTTTAAAGAATAATCCAGCTAAAGCAGACAGCTTTAGCTCTGGTGAACATCATGCTGGGGTCTAGGAAATCCCATCTATCACCAAGATGCAAGAGTTCTTTTCATTTTTTATACTGGCCCAGGAAGAAAACAACAGTAAAAGTATCACTGAAAAGTTGTGTCCCTTTCCACCTCTAGATGGGTATATACAGTATTTTCGGGTGCAGTTTCACAGATTAGTCACTACTTCTGTATTTCTTTTCCATGACATATTAGTTTTGTCAGGTAGCACTTGAATTCTCCTAATCACTCAGCAGGTAACTTTCTAAGCTTGTGTGTGGCACAGAAAAAAAATAGATTTTTACTCCTCTCAGTGACTAGAAAACAGCACAGTCTGGGTTATAGTAAAAATATAAGAAGAAAACGTCCTTGATTCACAAAGAATGTAGTACCTCATTTTATTTTAAAACAAATAGCTATATCTTAAGAAACAGAAAACGATTAGATATATTTTAACATTGTTACCTGCTCCAGGTAAGGAACACCAGAGCAAACAATTTTCACAATGGGCAAAACAAAAACCACTACTATAAAGTCTTCAAAATAAGCAGGTCAGAGGTCATCAATTTTGCCTTTCAACCTTCACTGCATTTACCAAAGTCTTCACTGATTGAAATGCGTGCAATTTATTTTTAAAGCAGATTCAAAGTTTTGTTTTATTTTGCAAGCCAGAACAACACTGTAAATCAATGTTGCAAGAGCAGTGTGGCTTTAGCAAGGTAAGTGAGCAGAGTACACACAGGATTGATTTATAGGCCAAGTACACTCCATATTACTTTAACACATAATTTGGAAACATTTCTTAAAAATCTTAATACATATAGGAAGCTTATTATGGATGGGACAGAATTAGTGTAAATGACTCTTAGCTGGACTTCCCAAATGATGGAACAGGAAGTGTGTTGGTAAAAATGCTCAGGGCAGCTCAGGAAATCAGTTGGAAGCAGAGACCATGTGTCGTCAGTTTGGGGTCAGTGTTCCTTTATCACTCATCGCTCATATGTCTATCCTGAATTGAGTCATAAGCTGTAGGTATCCCTCAGTGGAACTACAGAGCAGCATTTACCCACTATGTGTGGGGGACTTCCTGGCAGGATCCTAAAGAAAATTCCTCAATACTTGTATGATATTCTGGGAAGAACCCAGCCAACTGTAAAGCAACTGTCTTCTGAAAAAATCTTTATTGTGTAACATCCTAGAATATTGCTGTTGTAAGAGGCCTTAGCTGTACTACTCCATTAGACAGTTTCTCAGGATAGGCCCCTTCTGGCGTAATGTCGAAGAGCCCGTATGAACTTGATTCTGTTGTGGGAAGTCTTTCCTCAACTATTTTGTTTTACATGTAGAGAAAAAGACACAGAAATTGAGTTGCTCATGATTATATAGACATCCCTATAAAGCAGTAGTCTAATTCCCATTTCATTAAGCAGAGAATTAAAACGCATAGAGGGCCCCAAGCATCCTATGATATGCTTTGCTTCTTCACCCTGCTGTTTTTCCTGAAACCCCAGTTGTATTTGATGGTGCGTTCTTTGCTCAGTGTTCATGCCCAGTGACCCCAAGTCAAGCAGGCTGGAGGTGTGGATGGGAAATTATTACACAGAGTGAAGAGACTCATATTGCCTTTGGATGTGAAAGATGCTGTGCTCATTTGGCCATATCATCATGTTTCGTCTGATGTGGTGGAATGAATGCAGTCATCGAGTTTTGCATTTATTTAGCCACATTGTATCCTGTCTAATTAAGAAGAGAAATCATGTCTTAATACTGCGAATATGCACTGGTAGGAACACTTTTTTGAGTATGGATTATGAGTCTAATCCTCTAAATCTCACGTGAGCCACCTTTCAGCTAACTTCCATTTAAATTTTGCTGGCATAAAAAATACAGGATAGGGTCCTGAGTAAATAAAATGTAGAAATTGTGCTTTGTTTAATTATTCCAAAGCCCTTTGTCTCTTACTTGTAAGGTACAATATGGCAACGACTCTTGGCAGATGCCTAAGAGCTTTTATAACTGATGTTGAGATCAGCTGGAACAAAGACACATTTGTTAAGACCCAGCTTCAGATGCTGGCCTGGCTTTTCAGAAGTAAACCATAAGTGTTTGCTCTTGGATATGGATAAGAGTTTTTCAAAAAATTGATTTGCCAATGCTTACACAAGGCACTACCACATATTATGAAACATTTGCTTGCCTAACACATAAGAAACAACTTTAAAACACAATAGCAGCATATGGCTGGAAAGAGAGGCAACCCTCTCCATAGGGTTGGGAAGCAGGGAATATTTGCTAAAACCCAAATGAAGATTAAGCACTTGGAGATGAAGAAATGCATAAGCATCTCTAAAAAGGCAGCAAGATGTGTACCAATAACAAAGGCAGCACAGCATGATGGCCTGTGCGTGGGCTTTGGAGTCTGTAGACAGCTCTGACTTTTGTTGCTTGGACAAGTTGCTTAAAGTCTCTAAGCATCATTTTTCTTTTATGAAGTGGGACTATCTACCTGCCTTGAAGGCTGTTTAGAGGGTCAGATGAGATTACATTCTGAAAGTGTTTTGTCAACTGTAAAGTTCTACACTATGAGAACACTAATAAAATAATAATAGAATAATCATTATTGGGGCGCCTGGGTGGCTCAGTCAGTTAAGTGGCTGCCTTCGGCTCAGGTCATGATCCCAGGGTCCTGGGATCGAGTCCCACATCGGGCTCCTTCCTCAGCGGGGAGCCTGCTTCTCCCTCTCCCTCTGCCTGCCACTCCACCTGCTTGTGCTCTCCCTCTCTCTATCTCTGTCAAATAAATAAAATCTTAAAAAAAAAAAAAAAAAGAATAATCACTACTGCAGTAATATCAACTAACACTTAAACACTTGCCCTATACCAGACACTAACCTAAGGGTTTTACATGCATTATATCATTGGGTTGCATATTATTATTATCCTCATCATTTTACAGTATAGGAAACTGAAGGTTAGACAGGTTGAAGCACTTGACCAAGGTCTATCTGGCACCCCATTTGTGCTTTGTATTGCCTTCCCTATTACAACCATCATGAATGCTAACTGAATTCATTTAGGGATGATTTTATGTTTTCATGTATTCCATAAAAGCAATCTTTCTTGTCTAGTACTTCGTTGACTAGTCCAATCACTAGCTCAACATCATCTAATACATGTTGTCTATATGCAGCACATTCATAAAGGTACAAAGAAATAATGAACAAAATAGAAAATCAACATTATTATTCCAGAGTGGCAAAACTTACATACAAAGGTAAGGCTGTAGAATATTTAAAAAGCAGTATGAAAATACAAAATAATGTAGGCTGAATTGTAGATAATTAAGTCTTGAAGAATGGAAAAAGAAAAAAATTCTTGCAATCATATGACCCTAGTAGCACCTTAATTTTTATGACCAGTTATCCACTTTTTAAAATTCTTTTCTTTTACTATTAAAGGCCTAATCCCTACAATAATAGTCCTATGAGTTGGTCTCCAAACCTATGAGGATTATAGAATTGCATTGTTCAATATGGTAGCCACTAGCTACATACGACTCTTTAAATTATATTTAAATTAATTAAAATGCAATTTAAAGAAATTCAGTTCCTCTGTCACATATCAAATACTCAATAGCCATGTGTGTTAGTGGCCATCATATTGGACAGTAGAGATACATTTCTATCATCGGAGAGAGCTGTGCTGGGCAGCTCTGCTCAAGAACATACAATCAGTAAGTATCCTCTCTCCCTGCCTTGGTCTGGTGGGGTCAAAGGGAATTTTGAGTTACATATGTAAGCATAACAGGGGATTTGCAGGGATGTTTAGGGTGGCAACTATTGGAAAGAGGTGGTGCCTATTGGGAATCAACAGAAGAGAAGATTAAAGCATTCAGGTTGGAGAACTATCTTAACCTGATTCTTTCATTCTCTCTGGTGGGTAAAGCATGAGATTTGCCGGTGGTATGTTTACTGGTGCAATTTAGCTGCACAAAGGTGAGAAACGGGTGAGGAAGAGTGAGCAAATAGGTCTGGCCAGAGCAGTCAGTTTTCAGAGAGAGCTTTTTAGGCAAATGAAATGGCCCAAAGGCACCAAATCTTGAAAAGGCCTTGTGACCTGGTTATGGTGTAAGGTGATTTCAGAGTGGTAGAATCCCAAGGTGAGACAATAGCAGAAAAAGTTGTTGAAGGTTAAAACAAGGCTCAAATTGTAATGGGTCTTGTGTACCCTAAAATGTTTCAATATTATGTTAGGCCACAGGGAGCCACCACGAGTCTTCAAGCTGTGGATGACATGATTGGCATAGCTTTGTTTTTTAGGAAAGTGATCATGGAAGAGGCAAAGAGGGTGTCTTAGGTCAAAGGTTAAGAAGCAACCTCTGGATTTTCTCTTGGTCATATTATCGAGCCGCAATCACCAATCGTAATACATCATAGCTCCAAATGAGAGGACTTTAAAAATATCTACTGATTTTTTTTTTTTTACCTTAAACAATAATGACACTAAAACGACACATTAAGTGCTTTGTAAGTATGTGCTGGTAAAATAGATTATTAGCATGGCCTGAAGAATTCAGTCATCTACTGAATAAAGACAACATTTGGAAAGCAGCTTAGGTCCACTCTTGGTTAATATATTTATAAGTCTACCAACTGGTTTTATAAGATTAAGAAATGAAAGAGTTGAAATGATGGACCATTATCAGACTGGAAATAAAATGGGAAGATGGATGAAATACGAAAGATGAGACATGAGTCAGGGCACGCTCACTGTGCTGGCGGTGTTTTGTTCATTTTGAAAAAAAGATTTGGTAAAACGAGTGACAGATTCTTCCCTCATTTTTTCCCATTCTACGAATTCAGTCCTGACGTAAATAAGTGAGGGTTCGGAAACCACTCTTCCCCAGATTAAGCCTGAACCTGTGCAATATGTCTAGCCCAGGAGATGGCTCCAGGTCCATAACTAGCAGTAAGCTACCACTCTTCATAACCAATATGAGACCGCAGGCCCTGACTTAGTAGTGGAGAAAGAGACATTTCTGGTCAAGACTAAAACATTTACTATGAACTACATAACAACATCAAAAAAATCAATCTGACATTTTCCCAAAGGTTTGGATGAATTGCCTTCTCAAAGAAGGGGGAGGGAGCAGCCTCCAGGGGCATCTCTAATGTTTCCCCTCCTGTCTCTTCATTCACCTGTCTGGCCTCAGTGAGGACAGACTGACCCTCCGTGAAAGGCAGTCTCAGACTGTATCTCTGCCTCACAAGTGTTTCATGCTTCAGTATAAGTGTTCCCTTATTCTGTTCCATTTTAGGTCTGTGATTAATTTTAGTTTTACGTATATGCAACTTAAAGCCTAATTATTTTTAATGACTGTCTCAAAAACTGTTGAAAATTTTTAAAATTTTCTGGTACTGTTACTGGATTTGTAATCCCATTGTAAAGGATATAAAATTGGGTAAAATGTACAAAATAATTGCTTTTATCATGCTGAGGTAACTGGTACTGGATTTGTAATCCCATTGTAAAGGATACAAAATTGGGCAAAATGTACAAAATAATTGTTTCAGACATTATAAAAGAGATGGCATAGGACTGTGATCCCCGAGAGAAGGTAAATAGATAAGGTGAGCCTTAAAATTTCCTCGGCTTTCTGTCTGGAAGCACTTTCTGAATTAAGGCACAGAGGCAGAACACCAGCAAAACACAACAGTCGTATTAAATCGAGGAGACGAAGATAAGAATTCAGGGAAGCTGAAATGACTGGAATTTACAGAACAGAGAATCAGAGAGAAGGGAGTTACGCATACAAAAAACTATAGGAATCTGCATAGGGGTCCTTGAGTCTGTTGCAAAATACTAAACTGAGATGCATAAGAATAAACTCCATGAAGCCATAAAAGAACAACCAGGAGCTTAAGTATGAGTGACAATTCTCCACTGGTTGTTCACATTTCCAGATACCTTGCAACCAGAGGTACTGCTTGCATTTCTTCTGGACTTTTTTCCCCCCCACAGATTATATAGCAAACTGCCTTGGAAGATAGAGATACCGTCTCTCTCAGGAACAAAGGGCAGACAAACTTTATTTCACGTTATAAAAGATTCCAGTTCCCTAAACTCAGGGTTCCCCTCCTTTACCACACTGTACTGCATGTGCAGATACTGCCCTGTCGAAACTGGGGCTCAGGAAGCTAGTGCAAATACTGAGACTCTCGCATCAGCTCCTCCCATGAGTAAGAAAGTTCTTTGTCTCTCACCCAGGAATCACATCTTCTGTTGACATCCTTGAAACTATGGCAGACTAAGTTGTTATCTTGCAAGAAGGGTAAAAGCTCAGACCTTTCATAGTTTTGGACCATTTTAGTGATAAACATAGCAAATTGTTGACCAAATTGTACGGTCAACCGGGCAAAAAAATGGTTCTCCCCTTTATTGCCTGATATTGAGAAGGATTTAGGAGGTGGTTACGGGCTGAGTACTAGAAAGTAGACTCATGATAACTCCTCTGATTGTTCCTGACTCTCCTTTGAGGAGGAGGGGGGGATGTTCCTCACCAGCTTTGCAGTCAGCTTCAGGTCTGTCCTATTGTAACAATTAGTAATCATATTCATCCTGGTATAATTTGATATCCATATGGAAAAAAACTAACCTTGAAATTACTTTACAACATTCACAAAATTGATTTAAAAAACAGCTAAAGCTATAAAACTTTTAGAAGGCAAGATAAAATAAAATCATCAAGATTTTGATGGTAGGAAAATGATCCTTAGGATACAGAAACATAGACTGTATGAAATTTAGTTGAATTTCATCATTAAATAAAACACATTGTTAAGAAAATGAAAACGAATCCCTCAAGTGGAAAAATATTTATGATACATATATCCAAAGATTCATATCCAGAATATGTAAAGAACTACTCATCTCATTAGTTAAAAAGACAAGAATCCAATTTAAAATGGACAAATGATTTGAATAAGCACTTCACAAAAGAAGGTATGCGAACTGTCACTAAGCACATCAAAAGATGCTCAATATCATTACTACCAGGAAAATGCAAATTAAAATCACAATGAAATACTACTGTGCACAAGTATTAGTTATGATGTGCAGCAATTAAAACTCTTCCACACTGCTGGATAGGATGTAAAATAGCACAAGCACTCTAGAAAGTACTCTGGTAGTTTTCTTAGACGCTTAACCATTTAACTCAGCAGTTCCATTCCTTGGTATTTACCCAGGAGAGATGCAAACATATGTCTTTGCAAAGACTTTTATGTGAATGTTCATAGCAGATTTATTCATAATAGTCCCAAACTAGAAACTCAAAAGTCCATTGAGGGGTGAATGGATAAACAAGTTGCAGTTATCCACAGAAGGAAATACTTGTCAAAAAATAAAAAGGAATGGACTTCTGATAGATGGAAAAACACAGTGGAGTCTCCAGAATGTTATGTGAATGTAAAAAAGCAAGAACTAAGAGAAGGGCACATTCTATATGGTTTTACTTGTATAAAATTCTTGAATAAGTATAATGAATTACAGTGGAAGAAAGCAGATCATTGATTGTCTGGGGCTGCAACTGGGGGGCAATAACTGCAAAGTGGCACAAGGCAAATTTTAGGATGATGGCTCTTCTTGATTGTGATGGTGATTATATGGGAGATATATTTGTCAAAGCTCATCAAGCTGTAAACTTAAAATGGGTTCATTTCAGTATAAATAAATAATACTTTAATAAAGTTGATTTAAAAAGAAAAGATCAAAATGACCCAGAGGCAACATTAAAATAGTTCCGACTGGCAAAAGTTGACAGTGTAAGCATCAAAAGGAGAATGATGGCTATGGATGCTTAAAATACAACAAATGTGTAAAAAGGCATCATTCCATAATTACATGCATGTGCACACACACACACACATCAAAGACCAGAATTTAATTCTATTTTTTCTCTCTTTTTTTTTTGAAAGATTTAATTTATTTGAGAGAGAGAGAGTGAGCACGAGCAGGGGGTGGGCAGAGGGGCTGAGGGAGAGAGAGAGAATGCAGACTCCCCGCTGAGCAAGGAGCCCAACACTGGGCTCAATCCCACAACCCTGAGATCATGACCTGAGCCAAAATCAAGAGTTGGACACTTAACCGACTGAGCTACCCAGGCGCCCCTAATTCTATTTTCATAAACATCTTTTCTGTGAGTAGTAACTGTTCTGAAACTAGAAATCCTAAGACTGGATTGCACTTTTAGATCTCAGGCTTGCTTGGTTTTGAATTACTAATTTAAGAAATATTTTTGTAATATTTTCTAAGAAAAACTTGGATGGAATTTTGAAAACCCAAATTACAGTAGGCACTTGTCTTGAGAATGCCTTGAGAATGTACTTTGTAGATTTCCAACTACGGGGACATTGACTGACCATATGCCCCAGCTGTCACACTCTGAAATGCACCGCTTCATTTGTACTGAAGCCATGCTTCCCATAGGCTGCTCCTAGTTAATGACTGATTGCAGCAGACCTACTAAGGCAGCTTGCTCCTGAGAGCCATAGGTCTTTTTCCAGAAGGCCAATTTTGGCTCAAGAACACCCCAGTGGCCTTGATGAACTTTCGTTAGACTTCATGGAGGTCAAAAACACTGTCACCTAACTTGCCTTCCTTTCTCTCCTTTACTAGGAGTCAGATTTGCATCATAGTTGGATGAATCTCCAATCCTATCCCAGCTCCCTCCCCATTTTTCTTCATAGGCCTTCGCCTCAATACAATCCTTGCAAATTTCATATCATTTTGATGTTGATTTCTTGGAGAACCTGAACAACTACATAGTCTAATATTTGATTATCTTTCAGAGCAATAGAGGTCCACTGATGGCTTTTACGCTTTTATATTTATACCTATTAAATTCCGTCTTGTTGGTTTAAGGTCCATTATTCCAACACATTAAAATATTTGTGAATCACAATTCTATAATCTTTTACTATATTTCCCAGCTTTGTAACATCAAAGATTGGTGAGTATTTGTATGTCTTTTTCAAGTTGTGATTAGAAGTATTAAACTGGAATAGCCAAATGACAGATCTTTTTGATCATGTGATCAAAATCTATAATAGGCTTGATAGTACAGAGAAGTCCATGTTCTCATAAATTGAATAAATATTAGAGAATTATAGGAATTGTAAATTATATGTAGCTAGAGGGTGGATAGCACCCTTACAATCAAATTGTACACCTCCTCCTACAATATTTTGCACACGTGTTTATAATCACAGTTTGCTTTAGAAACAAGCTGTATAGTTCTTTTGCTCTGATATTAGAGTGGGAACCACAGCACAAAAATTTCAGCTCTCAAAACATCAAGACCTATCTTCTAAATGAAATAACTTATAAAAGCAATGTAATTGGATTCCCTTAAATAGGGATTTGTTGGTTTGCCACATTACGTATTGTGATAGTTCAAAAAAAAAAAATACTTGGTTATAATAATGGCAAATTTCATTTGTGTGTAGACTTAGGAATGATTATGTGGGAGTTATGGATTTTCCAAACTAATTGTTTCAAAACTATTTTGGGTGAAGGCCAACGGAATGCCTGGTAAGTAAGCAAGAGAATAAATTACTCTAAAAATTCTTTTTCATCATGGATATCCATGCTAATATTAAAAATAATTTTGGCACTACATACTTAAGGGAGACTTAAGAGGTAGTACATACTTCTTGCATTAGCTCATAGAATTCAGGGGGTTTTTGATAAGAAATCAAATAGGCCAGAAATAGATATTTCATGATAAATATTGTGATTAATAAGAGGATGAACCTAGACATGACTTCAAATATGTGCCCCAACATGACACCATTAGAGAGCACTATCACTGTATGAATAGTCATCTTGCCTAAGGTTGTTATCTCTTAATAAATCTTTGGTCCAACTGGGTACCAAACTACAGGATAAAGACTATTATTTTCTACTCTATACTTTTAGAACTCATGAACATAGACAGTATTTCATAAAGGGAACCAAAACACTATTAACCTTCATTTACTATAAGGAAAGGAAATCGTACCAGCTCAGTGGTTCAATTTTCCCCATAAATCTTGGTTAAAACTTTTATCCTTTTTTTCCCTTGGATTCTTCTATTACTCTAAGTGCTATTAATAGGAACATTCTATTACACGTTTCTCTTTAGACCTCTTGAATCATAAGCAAACTTTCATCTTTAATGAGTTTGACAGCTAGTGTTATTGATGATCAGTAATATGCAAAGAGGCTGATGATCATTGGTTTTTTGTAACTGAAATAAATAATAATGAGATATGTTTTTCATAGATAGTGGGAAAAATGTCTCAATGGCCACTGGAATACAGATAAAGGAGCTATGGTACTATAAAGGACATCTTGAAAAGAAGCAGATTCAAAGAGAACAAAGAAGGAACTGGATTATCTGCTGACATAAATCTTTTCTTAACTGTATTATATCCTACTGAAGTCTTTTTTTTTTAAGGCAAGAGTCCGAAAAGGATGTGTTTTGCCACAAACAAGGAAGATCAAAGTAACATGCTGTTCTGTTATTCAACTTAAAAAGAGAGCGCGATATTAACAGAAGAAATCATGGACCATAAGCAGAAATGGTACAATGATCTTATACAGGAATGAGTATTTCTGATGTTTACAATGCATGAGTAGTGACTTGGGACTAGGTAGTGATCCGGAGAGAGAATCTAAGATATGTCCCTTAAGCTACCTAAAGGCATGACTAAGAACAAGTCACTCTAAACAGTAAAGTAAGACCTAGAGCTAGGAAAACACCAAACGTGGGCACCGAGTTAGAATTGGACATTTTGTGAAATAACAAAGCATGTTCTCTCACCAGACAGAAATGTGAGAAGGAAATGTCACACCCTGCTGAGGGGAGGGAATATGTCAAAATCACCTCTGGGACTTTTTCAAGTTACATTTGCCTCAAAGAAGTTGTGACAACTCCTCCCGACCCCACCACCACTGCATACAATCCTACCTCCTCCTTAAGCATTAGTACCCATATGAGCCACTGTTACTGACAAGTGGGTTATCATATCACTTGGGTCGGGTAGGGCAGAAAGTAAGCTGAGAACCACCATCTCAGTGAGTTTACTTCTGGTCATACTTTGTGTGACCATCCATGTTGTGGGGAGGGCTCCCAGCTCTGCCTGGAAGAGAGTAGACTGTGAATATGCAGAAGACAGTCCCACCTCTTCATCAAACCTCCTCATTCTCCACATGCAAGGGTGCTCATGCAGCAAATACTCATTGTGTTCACACTGCTCAGAATACTACCATAGAGGCCAGAGAAGACACAATCTCTGCTCTGAGAATTGTTGAAAGCTCTGTAATTTCCACATTCTGGTACTTATCTAAATATGGTCCTCCTTGTAAGGCATTCGCTGGCAGACTGACCTGGGTTTAACTCAATGGATTTAGAAATTTAATATAAGTGTTGTTAAGTAATTTGACAGCCTTCCAGTCCCATAGTTTTGTGTGCATAACAAATATTTTGAATGAATGATAAATACAAAGATGTGGGCTATGCTTTCAACTAGGTTGATAAACAACAGTTCTCATTATTCATGGTAGTTATGTCCCATAAAGTAACACTGAATTAGTGAATACTGAGCACCTGCTTCTAGAGAAAATATGAAGTTAGGTTCTTGTCAGCCTCTGGTCAGAACATTTTCACCAACCAATGAATACATAATCTTTTTTGCATGTGTTTTCTATTTAAAGACATCTTATTTAATCTATATTGTTGATTCATTAACTTGAACTCATAGCTAACAGCACTAACCCTCATGATTGAGTGAGCTTATCTAACACACATATTTTCTCTGAAAGGCACATCACAGCCTTCTTGCACTTAGGAACACTAGGCAGCACTTTGACACTACACATAATAGCCATTTTAAACATTAAAATCAGCAATTAAAACACAAATATGTGAAAACACGGTACTAAATAGACCATGAAAAGGAAGGACACTCGTTTACAGAAAAAGAGCTGAAACAAGAGAATAGAACCTCTTGTTCAACCTCAGTTGGGGATATGTATCCTTGCTCTGTGCATGTCCATGAGTGACCACAAAAGCGTCTCAAGTATTAACTTTTGGGGGCAGCACATAAGTGAAATCACAAGTATTGAATCCATGAATAATGAGCATCAACTGTACATATGAATCACTTGAAGGAAATCATGGCAATCAAGCTGAATGAATGCAATGTTGTACTAGCTTATTCTCTGAGACCACAGCTCAGAATATGGGTTCCCATGTAATTTGAGCCAGTTACAACCATTCTCCACAACACATACGGAATAACTTCTTACATTCTGGCTACAAAGGCCAAAGATGCCTGGTCTTTGAATCTGCTTATTCTAACTCAGATGAGCAGTGGGCTGTTCTCCATCACCCAGGCCTCCTTCCAGTTTGCTGGTAAGTCCTGTTACCATGCTCCCTTCCTATTGAGGCTATGTTCATGGTCACTCTCTCCCCGTCACAGAGAAGCCCGAGAGTTCTGTGATGCAGTTGGTGGCTAACTGTCAGGGGTAAAAAAGGCTCAAGCACCACGAGGATAGGACGCCAACAGAAATGGAACACATGCCCAGTACTGCCTGGGCTTTTTGCACTTTTGCTTTTGTTTTTATTTTGTCATCTCTCCCTATTGTGAGAGCATTTTTCTAAGCAATAGTGGGTAGAAAGAGTTTAATCATAACTGTGGAAAAATACTATTTAAATGTGTCATTTCAGGTGGAAATTATGATCTTTGTAGTGGCAGGTATTTTTATTTTTATTTTATTTTAAATTTTTTATTGTTATGTTAATCCCCATACATTACATCATTAGTTTTTGATGTAGTGTTCCATGATTCATTGTTTGTGCATAACACCCAGTGCTCCATGCAGAACGTGCCCTCTTTAATACCCATCACCAGGCTAACCCATCCTCCCACCCCCCTCCCCTCTAGAACCCTCAGTTTGTTTTTCAGAGTCCATCGTCTCTCATGGTTCGTCTACCCCTCCGATTTCCCCCCCTTCATTCTTCCCCTCCCGCTACCTTCTTCTTCTTCTTCTTCTTTTTTTTTTTTTCTTAACATATATTGCATTATTTGTTTCAGAGGTACAGATCTGAGATTCAACAGTCTTGCACAATTCACAGCGCTTTGGGGGTGGGAGGGATGGGCTGACTGGGTGACAGACACTGGGGAGGGTATGTGCTCTGGCAGGTATTTTTAAAAGCACACAAACTACATATTCCCCGGAGGGTCTTTAGCATCTTTATCTCTGAGCTTAAGTGAGCCTTGTTATTTCTCCACTAGGGCCCAAGGTGCAGCCAGGAGCTTCTTGGGACTGCTTCCATCTGGAGGTTGCTGGAACATTGCCTCAACTGCCTGGATGGCAGGTGGCAGTTCTTCTTGCAAAGTCATGGGAGAAAGTCATCAAATCTACAATAAAGTAAATACCCCTTAATCTTACTCTATTCTCACAGAATTTACATTATTATTTTTTTATTTAAAAATTTTAATTGTGGCAAATTATATATAACACAAAATTTACCATCTTAACTATTTCTAAGTGTAAGTTCAGTACTGTTAAGTATATTCATATTATTGTGCAACCAATATGATGAGGAGAAACACAAAATGGGAGGGGATCACATAACCATGAGCAGATCATTTATCTCCAGGAAATAGGCTGAATTTTTAAGTTTAAAAAGAGCACAAAATCAACTTCATTCCAAGGGCATGTGTGGTCCTATCTTTGTCTAAGATTTTAACTACTTTAAAGAAATAGGTAGAAGTAGCCCAAGTATCCATTGGCAGGCAAATGGATAATCACAATGTGGTATATACATTCAGCTTTAAAAATGAAGGAAATTGCGAGACACATGTTAGAATATGGATGAAACTTGGGGACGTTATGTCAAGTGAAATAAGCCAGAAACAAAAAGACAAACACTGTATGATTCCACTCATATGAGATACCAAGAGTAGTCAAATTCATAGCAACAAAAAGTAGAATGGTGGTTGCCAGGGGCTGGGAAGGAATGAAAAAGGAGAGCTGTTGCTTAATGGGTACAGAGTTTTCCAAGTTGAAATATTTCTAGAGATTGGTTGTGCAATAATATGAGGGCACAGAGATGTCAAGTAACTTACTCAAGGTCACCTAGCAGGTATGGCATGGAACCACGGTGCAAATTCAAACAGTGTGGTGCCAGAATTTTAACCATTACACCATGAATGAAAGAATAAAGAGGACGACCCTTGAATTACAAAATGAGAGCAAAGAGGTTGCAAGTTTTCTCCTTCCCATTATGCATCACAATGGTCTTGTTCAGTGAATTATAGATTCTATGGGGCAGAGGATGGAATAAGCAAATTTTTCTATTGCCTTTTCTCCTCTGTTGGCGGACAAAAGCCCTGGCACATGAAGTTATGTTTTTCTCCACTCTGAGTATCAGAGCTTGGGCAGTGGAAGTAAGCAGAGTACCTGCCTAACTAAATACTGTCAAATTTGTTTGAGAACATGGCAGGTCGCACTAACATCCTTCTGGGAATAAGATTTAGTCATTTCTATTTACCAGTCTTAACTGGAAGTTCAAATACCTTACAAAGAAAGGGAGACACTCCATAATTTCAGCTTCCCTTTATGTTATACACAAATGTCAACCCTGAGCCATAGTTTTCCCCAGCACATCTTCCTTATAGTTTAATTTTCCCCCATTTTTCTCATTTAGTGTCCTCTTTTTTCTGTCTTCCCTGCTCTGTGTCCTTCACCATGTAGTGTATATTTGATACAGCATCTCAAAATTCCTCTAATGCCACTTCAGTTGAACTTGAAAAATACTGAGGTGATTACTAATTTATTGTTGTCTTCTCCTAAGTGCTTAATGCAAGCTTAATAAAAATCAATAGCTACTTATGCCTCTCCATTGTAGGAATATGCTTGTGATATATGACTAGGTGAGGCAGTTGTCGGGTGATTTATTGGAAATCTCCTAAGATAATCTACTACCTCCATTTTATTGGTGTCATGGAAGATGTTAATGGTCAAATAAATGGAAGTAGAAGCAGGGAGCAGATGGAGAAGAGCAGGTGCTATACAACCTCTTCTTCAAAAGTCATGTTGAGAGCAAAGAGGCTAATATGTAGAATGGGGACATCTTGCCTGATCTGAATAACATCTCAAGAGAATTAGAATTAGGATGCTAAATGCATTTCCAACCAAAAGGCCAAGGTTACAAACTTTTGCAGCCATCAGGCTTTATCTCCTACTCCCAAAATCACTTATTTCTGTTAACAAAGAAGGACTTGTCACCTGCAGCACCCACCCAGAATGCTTGGCTTCCTACCTTCTCTGTGTTGGAGAAGAGCCTTACCTTACAAAAGGGGACCCCTTGTGAGAGTTGGTTAAAACCAACTGCCTACATTAAAATAGAACTAGACTCTTTCAACAAAATAATTTCAACTTTGTCTTTTCAAGTATCCTCACAGTGTGGTAAAATGCAGTCATGAACTGCCCTGCGCGCTCATCCTTTTCTAGATCCACACAAAACACTTCAGTCCTCTGGCAGAGAGCCTCCATAGTCTGTGCTCAATATGGGACAGTGCAGGAGGTGATAACTTCCAACCCCAACCCAAAACATCAGCAGGACATTGTGTTACCAGCTCGAGGAAGAATGTGGTTCATTTTCTTCACAACTTCTAGAAATTTGACATTTCTTCCTAACCATGCCTCCCCTAATCCAGCTGCTCTGAGTATCAAAATCGTCTCAAATGTGTTTAGTGTTTAACAGAGTTTTTTTTTTTTAATTTTTATTATGTTAATCCCCATACATTACATCATTAGTTTTAGATGTAGTGTTCCATGATTCATTAACAAAGTTTTTAAAAAGAGAAGCTCTTTAATTTGCTAGTCCTACCTCTACAATATCTTTGGCTCCATCTATTTCATGGTAATATCTCTGACTTGAAATATTTGAATTCCTCTGAATATTGGAACAAAGCAAGATGCAAGATTTATTATATCATTGGTATAACATTAGAATTTATTAGAAATAACATATGTTAATTAACAACCACAGCTTTTTAATTACCTTTAGAAAATTCCCTAACAGAGCTAGTTCCCGTCAGTGGAAATAGGAACCATTCTCCAGAATAAAAGGCATAAATATGACAGATAGCAAGCAAACAAAGACTGTTTCTACCCCCTTTGTTATATTTCTCCCCCTTTCCTTTCTTATTTGCCAGAAGTGGACTGATCACTTGAGATTCCATGCTTTTAACTGGGATTTAAGCTCTTGTCCACTCTCCAGAGACACCCACCCTCCTCAAATGTATTTCTGCTGTTGACTTCTGTTTGATCCTTCTAAGGCCTGGGCATCCTGGCAGGTTGCTCCACTGTGCACTTCAGCAATGTCTAGGTTGATGTTTTGCAAGAGCACAGCGAAGGTGGGAAGAGTCTCCCAATCAGAAACAAGCTAACAGAGTTCTTGACTTTAGCAGGCATAGAAAGAAATAGATTTCTTTGGAAAGAATATTTTTTAAAAATAAAGAAGTACTGTATGAGTGTCTGATAAAGAATCATCATTTTGATCATTCTCTTTATTCTTTATTCAGTTTATTTTTTAAACCAGCCTCATTGATGTTTTGAAACTCCTTGGTTCAATTTTGCATTTTGCATTGTTGTAGGTGTCTTACAGAGCAATTGGCAAATGGTTGAGGTCATTCCATGGGCCCCTGTATGCCTGAAGACGCCACCTGTATGGTCAGCTTCACTTCAAAATCTTCAGGCTTCACTAGAAGAACAGATGCATACATCCAACATTTGATTCTCAGCAAAATTTTGTCACCAAATGATAATAACCTTCATTCAGTTTTGTAAGTACAGAGACTCATTGGAGGTCATCTGAGGACTCTGAAGATCTTTGGAAAAAATCTCCAATGGGAGAGGGTAACAATGAGGATAATAATGAAGGCCAAGGATCAACAGATATGTTTCTTCTGCTAGGCTTCCAATGGGCAAGTGAGCTTTACCAATGGATCCTGAAGAAATAACTTCATCACAAGGCTTAATTCTGAATTTCTAAGCACACACTTGTTTTCCTAAAGGATCGTTCCCTTTGGGAATGCTGACTGAAAGTAGAAGTCTGGAAAAATCTGCACTAAACCCAACATTCAAGTACTTCCCCATTAAGCATAAAGGGGAAATTGAGCAAGAGCACTGAAGGAGGCAGGCAAACTGGCTTCTTGGCCTACCACGAATCACTCATGCGTGATGGTTAAGTCTGAGCATCTAGTCAGGGTTTCCATTTCCTCCCTCATAGGGTGAAAAGGTTGGACTAATTATCTCTAATCTATTTTCCACCTTTAGTATTCTTTGAATCTAAATGATGATGATCAATGAAACTAATTATTTTTCTGAGGCTATCAATTATACATTTGGATCTCTAAGAAGGAAATAGAGAAAGGCACATTACAGATCTTGTTTTTTTGACACTATTTTCTTGATTTCCTACAATTGCTCTGGTACACTATGTTCAATTAATAATTTTATTTACTATAATTAGAATTTCTAATATATCATAAAATCCACAGGCAAACATTACCCTACGAATGTTCCCAAATGAAACAAAAACCACTAGTTTATCAAGTAAAACAAATTATATGGCACTGTGTAAAATAAAACCAACAAGCCTACAGTTTGATTTTCCCTCCATTTTTACCCATTTATGTGGAAGCTTATAGAAATAATACTGGAGTACTGTAATACAAATTAGAATCATAATATTTAATATTAAAAAACAATATTCTAACATTCTCTCTTAATAGATTAGATAATCTATAGAGAGGGTGCATCTGATTGGTTTTGACCACTCTCTACACACAAATCTATGACAACAAATTTGAAAATGTTCAAGAATGAATGATTTATTAAGAAAATGAAAGTTGCCAAATGACCCACAACAAAAGAAAAGTTAAACAGAACATTTGCTATAAAACAGAAGGAAAAGGTGAGTGAATATCCCTCAAGTTCTGGTTAATTATAAAACAAGATCATTGCAATGGTATTTAAATTATTTTTTATCATGAAAAAGTTAGAAATAACCCTAATTTATATTATATAATCAGGATAACTTTATACTAAAGATAGCTCAATATATAGAAAATTGGAATTAATCCCAATTATAATAGGTACAAGATTCTGAAATTAAAAAATTAGCAAATATCCAGCAATATAAGGGGCGCCCGGGTGGCTCAGTTGGTTAAGTGACTGCCTTCAGCTCAGGTCATGATCCTGGAGTCCCGGGATCGAGTCCCACAGAGGGCTTCCTGCTCAGCAGGGAGTCTCCTTCTCCCTCTGACCCTCCTCCCTCTCATGCTCTCTGTTTCTCATTCTCTCTCTCTCAAATAAATAAAATCTTAAAAAAAAAAATCCAGCAATATATTAAAATAGTAATACCCTACATTAAAAAAAAAAAGAAAACAAAGGAAAGCATATAAAAACAAGAAGAAAACATGAGTGAATTACATTATAACCTAGGTGTGGGGAAAGTTACCTTCCTACCTTTGACTCAAAGTCCAGGGGCAATATGAAAAGATTGATAAATTCAACCCAAAGAAAGCAAAATATCACAAATAAAACAAATCTCTGTATAGCAAAACTGTAGAAGCAAAGGTAAAAGACCAATGACAAACCAGGAGAAAATACTGGCAATATGTATAAAGGCTAATATTCCCAAATATGTATAAAACTTTCAAAATTTGAGGGTAGAAAAAGATAAAAAAATGACAGGAAAATGGGCAAAGGACATGAACAACAATTCACACACAAAACACAAAACGGCCATTATACATATGACAGGATGCCCATCTTCACTCATAATAAGAGAAATCTAAATTTAAAGTATACTAAAATATCATTTTAACCTACCAAGCTGGCAAAATTAAAAGCCTGATATTATATTAAATGGTGAGGCTAGGGGAAACAAGCACTTTGATATATTGCTGGTGTGACTGCAAACAGATGTAAGCTTTTTGGCCAAGCAATCACACTTCTAGAATTCATCCTTTACATATCCTTGCAATATGAAAATCCAAATGTGTAAGATTATGCTTTTCAGCATTATTTGTATTTGCAAAATGTTGGAAACTATCTAAAGGCTCAGACATAGGAGACAGGTTGGTAAAACCATGGTCCATGCATACGAGGGAGTGCAATGCAACTATTTAAAAAAATAAAGAATCTTCTTTAATTGATAAGGAGTATTCCCCAGGATATATTGGTAAGTGATACAAGAAAAATGCAAAAAAGAATAAACAGAAGGCTAACTTCTGTGGGAAAAAAAGAAGAAATAAGAAAGTATACATGTATTTGCTTAGGTTATCAAAAACAAAAAATGAGGGTGCCTGGGTGGCTCAGTTGGTTAAGCGACTGCCTTCGGCTCAGGTCAGGATCCCGGAATCCCGGGATCGAGTCCTGCATCGGGCTCCCTGCTCAGCGAGGAGCCTGCTTCTCCCTCTGACCCTCCCCCACTCATGTACTCTCTCTCTCTCTCTCATTCTCGCTCTCTCAAATAAATAAATAAATCTTTAAAAAAAAATGAGTTAACCAGAGTGTAAATGATAAAGTAAATGGGGCAAAATGTCTTAAAATGATAAAATGTTAAAAATTGGTTAAGTTTGGGTAATGGTTACATAGGTAAATTGAGTCAAAGAGCATACAGGGTTTTTTTGGAGTATTTTTACAAATTTCTTGTAAGCTGGAAATTATTTCAAAAAGAATGTTAATATTAACATAATAATCATAATATACTATGACCAGTGAAATCACTTCTAGGAATGCAGGAATGATTTGAACTAAAAAAAAAAAGAAATAAATACTTTAATACACATGAAAAGGTCATTTCATTAAATAAGATTATGCAGCCATTACATAAAAATTCTAAGTAAAATAATGGTAATAAAAATAATTAAAATTTGATGAAAACTATCAAAACTTAACAGGAAATTCATTCAAAAAGTGAAACACATTTAAGCCATTTCAGTCAAATCAGGATAGAGTCAGGGATTTCTGCTATCAGAAATTGCAATTAAGACAGAAAAATAAAATAGTATAAATATTAGGGAGAAAGATAAAATTAGTTATTTTCCCACAAGATACTAATTACTGTAGGTTTTATTTGCCTGAAAGAGTTAAAGATTTTAGTTTCAATAAACCAAATGGACTGAAGATTTTAGGTTTAATTGAACCAAACCAGGCCCTACTCAGAGCAAGTAGTTACTGGATAAAAAAGAACAGATACTCAGAGAAAACATTTGCAAAGTGGACATATCATGCTGTTGATTATGATAATAATAAGCCTGATAGAAGAAATTGTAAACATTTCCAACTATATAAAAATTATAAAAAATCATATGCAAAATTAAAAGAATCATATTAAAAAACAGAAGCAAGGTCAATAGACAATTTATATATTTGAAAAAAATGATCTATAAGGCAGATGACACATAAAGGGTCTATAACTTCAGAGTTCTTACAAATTGATGGTTAAAAAAGGCTAATAACCCAATGGGAGAAAAGCATAATAGCTATGACGGGAGAAGTAACAGAGAACTGATTTTAAATAGTCAATAAATATATGAAAATATGGAATAAAGACAACATAAAGTAAGATATCACTTTGTGCTTCTATTACTGGAAAAAATACAATAAGGTCAATAATAACTATTGTTAATAGAAATGTGGGAGAAAGGGTTTTTAAATATATTGCTGGTGGAAAGGTGAACTGATAAAGTGATGTGGTAATAGCTACTATAATTTAAAATACACATCCTACGACCTCACTCCTTGGAATCTATACCTTAGAAATAAATACAGTAATATGTTAGGATACAGGTACTAATATAAAAATTGCAGTATTTTCTTAGTGGCAATATTCACTAGTAGGGGAATAGCTGAACTGTGGCACATTCACAACAGGGAATACTGTACAGAATGTAAAATGAAAGAAAGAAAGAAAGAAAACTGCTTCCTGCAAGAGAGAGTAGATACACATTCCCTAATTTATCCTGCTAAATACAACTGATAACTCTGGACATTATATATAAAACAAATACAAGCAGCTTCTGAAAGGCAGAAGGAAGACCAGCTAAGGACCTCAGGACCTAAATGTAGTTAATTCCCTGGGGTTTTCTTTATGCCTCACTTTTCCCAGACTGCTGGAAAAGCTGGTAACCTGGAAACACCATTGGGTGCAGACCAAAAAAGGCCCAACAAAAAGCCAGCTCTCTTTAGCCAAAGAAGCATGAAAGGGAGAGCCTAGTTAGACAGGAAATTTTAGAAAATAATTACTCTACTGCAGCCAAACAGCACAGGAAAAAACAAAACAAAACAAAACTGTGTCCCCTCCGCCCCCCAAATCAGCAAAGGCTAAACAAGGACACCTACCCTCACCAGACTTTAATAAGGTACCCAACACTCCCTGCCAGGGATGGTGTCAGAAGAGGCAGAGTAGGTAGGGAGTTTAGATTTTCATCATCACTTGTCAGTAATAATGTGCCTTGTGTCTCTTCCCCTCCCCACAGGGTGGTGTTGGAAGAGACCCAGAGGAGAGTAGGTACTTTTACTACTGCCCATTGGTAAGGAGGGTACTCGCATGCCATGGTGTTAGTAGAGGCTAGCTGGGAGCAGTAGCAAAGCATTCTTACCACTCCCAGCCAGGAATGGATTAGTAGAGGCCTAGTGGAGAGCCAGAACTTCTATCCTTATCCAGAAATAATAAGGAGCCACCTCTCAACCCCACCCCCAGGTGTCAATGAAGGCCAAATGAAGAATCTGGATTTCTATGCCCACTAAGCTGTAACAAGGTGCCCCCCACCTTTCCTAGTTTGAGCAGTGTCTGAAGAAGCCAGCTAAAACAGAAGGTTTAAATAAGATGCAGGGTTTCATAATTTAATACCCCAAATGTCCATATTTTGACTGAAATTCACTTGTCATACCAAGATCCAGGAAGATCTCACACTGAGTGAGAGACAATCAATAGATGCCAACAATGAGATGACAGAAATATTAGAATTATTTTACAAAGATTTTAAAGCAGTTACTATAAAAATGCTTCAAAAAGGAATTACAAATAAGCTTAAAACAAATAGAATATAGAGAACTTCAACAAAGGGATAGAAACTCTCCACAAAGAAATAGTATGAGGGTTGCTGGAGTGGTGGGGGGTGGGAGGGATGGGGTGGCTGGGTGATAGACATTGGGGAGGGTATATGCTATGGTGAGTGCTGTGCATTGTGCAAGACTGTTGAATCACAGATCTGTACCTCTGAAACAAATAATATATGTTAAAAAAAAAAAAAGAATATGGCAGGACGGGAAGAATGAAGGGGGGGAATCGGAGGGGGAGACGAACCATGAGAGACGATGGACTCTGAAAAACAAACTGAGGGTTCTAGAGGGGAGGGGAGTGGGAGGATGGGTTAGCCTGGTGATGGGTATTAAAGAGGGCACGTTCTGCATGGAGCACTGGGTGTTATATGCAAACAATGAATCATGGAACACTACATCAAAAACTAATGATGTAATGTATGGTGATTAACATAAAAATAAAAAAAAGAAATAGTATAATGTAGAGCCAAATGTAAATTTTAGAACTGACGAACACAACAACTGAAATAGAAAACTAAATAGATGGACTTTACAGTAGGGTGGAGTGGACTGAGGAAAAGAAACTGTAGTGAACACTAAGTGAATGACAAAACAGAAAAATAACAATTATCCATCTAAAAACAGAGAGAATACTACTTAAAAAAAAAAAAAAGCCTCAGGGATCTCTAAACAAAAGCTTCAAGGGCCACCTAGGTGGCTCAGTCAGTTGGGTGTCTGCCTTCTACTCAGGTCATGATTTCAGGGTCTCAGGATCGAGCCCTACATGGGGCTCCCTGCTCAGCAGGGAGTCTGCTTCTCCCTCTCTCTCTGTTCCTCCCCCCATGCTAGTGCTCTCTCTCTCTCTCAAATAAATAAATAAATCTTAAAAAAAGAAAAAGCTCCAACATCAGAGTCCTGGAAGGATAGAAGAAAGAGGGTAGAATTGAAAAAATACTAAAAAAAAAAAAAAAATTGCTGAAAACCCCCCAAATTTAGAAGACATAAATCTATAGGTTCAAGAAGCTAAGTAAACCCCAAAATCAAAGAAATCTATACCAAGAGTGAAAACTAAAAGAGAAGAACAAAATCTAAAAATTCAAGACAAAACAAAAATCTTGAAAGCAGTGAAAAAAGAAGAAAGGACTTCTTACCTTAGGGAAAAAGCAATTCAAATGACATCTTATTTCCCATTAGAAATCATGGAGTCCAGAAAAAAATGACATCACATTTTTTAAGTGTGGAAAAAAAAGAACTGTCAACCTAGAATCCTATATCCAGTATAAGTATTCCTCAGAAATGAAGAGAAATCAAGACATTTTCAAACAAAGGAAAAGTAAGAGAACTTGTTGCTGGCAGACGTACCCGAAAACAATAGCTAAAGGAAGTTCTCTAAACAAAAGCAAAACAATAAAAGAAGGAAGGAAGAACATGGTAAGCAAAAATAAGGGTAATTACAATAGGCTTTCCTTCTCTTCTTAAATCTTCTCAATTATATTGATAGTTGAAGCAAAAATTGTGCCACTGTCTGATGTGGTTGCAAATGTATATTGAGAGAATATTTAAGACAACTATATTTCAAATGGGGGAGAGTAAAGGGACGCATTGGGAGGTAAGTATTTTATGATTTATTTGAACCAGTAAAATAACACCAGCAAACTGTGAGAAGTTATGTATAGGTGATATAGTAACTAAAGCAATGATTAAAAAGGCTATCCAAGAAGATACACTCAAAAACACTAAGATAAAAATAAAATTCTAAAATTGTTTAAGTAACACATAATAAGGCAGGAAAAAGAAAATAGAAATGAAAAACACAGAAGTTAGAAAACAAAATTTAAAATGGCACAATTAAGACCTAACACATTAATAGTTATATTAAATGTAAATGGTCTAAGTGTATCAATTAAAAGACAGAAATTGGCAGAATTAAGTGGCAGAAACTCACTTCAAATATGACATGAGCAATTTGAAAATAAAAGAATAAAAAAGATTTATTATGCAAACATTAATCAAAAAAGCAGGAGTAGCCATATTAATATCAAATAAAATATGATACAGTGTAAAGAAAACTACCAGAGAGAGAGGGACATTAAATGGATATAAAAGAGTAAATTCACCAATCAGTATAGTAATCCTAAACAAGTATGTGCCAACAAACAGAGCTTCAAAATATGTGAAGCAAACTCTAATAGAACTGAAAGGAGAAATAAATGTGTAATTATAGCTGGAGACTTTAACACCTCTTTCCCAACAATTGATAGAACAACTGTATAGAAAATCAGCAAGGTATGGAATCACTCAATGACAGCATCGACTAATATGGTACAATCAACATTTCACCCAAATAGCAACAGAAAACATATTCTTTTCAAGTGCTCATATGACATATACCAAGAGAGATCATAGCCTGCACCATAAAACAAGCCTCAACAAATTTTTAACAATTGAAATAATACAGAATGTGTTCTCTGACCACAATGAAATTAAACTAAAAATCAATAGCAGACAGTAAACAGAAATTTTCAAATACTTGGAAACTAAACAATACACTTGTAAACAATCCATGGGTCAAAGAGGAAGTCTCAAGGGAAAGAAAACTGCATTAACTAAATGAAAATGATAATACAATGTATCAAAATTTGGGGGACACAGCTAATGCTGAGGGGCTGTATATTTATAGCATTACATGTATACTACAGAAGAGGAAATATCTCAAGTCAGTAATCTAAGATCATATCTCTGAATCTGGAAAAAATGGGGCAAAATCAACCCAAAGTAAGGAGAAGAAAGGAAATAAAAATAAGAGCAGCAATCAATGAAATTGAAAACAAAAAAAATAAAGAAAACCAATAAAGTCTGGTTCTTTGAAAAGATCATTAAAATTAACAATCTGCATCAAAATTAAAAACTCTTTGTGACACTCATGTGGAGAGGATTAAGAGCACGCTATAGACTAAGAGAAAATATTTTCAAACCACATATCTGACAAAAGACTAGTATCTAGAGTATATAGGGAATTCTCAAAACTCCACAATGAAAAAAGGAAATAGCAAAATCCATGAAAACTCATTTCACCAAAGAGTATATACAGATGATAAATAAGTATATGAAAAAATTTCAACATTGTTAACCATTAAGGATATATGTACTTAAAGCCACAATGAGATATATTACAACACACGTATCAAAATGGCTTTAAAAAAAAACAAAACAAAAACAAAAAACTGAAGCCAGCAAATGCTAATGAGGATATGCAGAGAAACCCTATCACTCATACATTACTGGTGGGAGTACAAAATGATACAGCCACTCTCGAAAGCATTTTGGAAGTTTCTTTAAAAATCCAAACATGGAACTACTGTACAACCCAGCAATTGTCCTCCTGGGCATTTATTCAGAAAAACAAAAACTTATGGTCACATAAAAACCTGTATATGAATATTTATAGCAGCATTATTCATAATATATAGTAAATCCATATCATGAAGTGCTACTCAACAACACAAAGAAATGAACTATTGACACACAAACAACCTGGATAAATCTCCAGGAATTATGATGAGTGAATAGAGTCAAGCCAAGACGTTACATACTGTTCAATTCCATTTATATAACATTCTTGAAATGACAAAATTATAGAAAAAATTAAAAACTTAGTGGTTGCCAGAGGTGAAGGAGGGTGGTGTTGAGAGGGAAATGGGTGTAGTTATAAAAAGAACATTAGTGACCCTTGTAGTGATGGAAATATTTTCTATTTTGACTCTATCAATGTCAAATATCCTGGTTGTGATAGTGTACCATTGTTTTGCAAGATGTTACCATTGGGGGAAACTGGAGAAAGGGTACATGGAAGCTCTCTATGTTATTTCTTACAACTGTATGTGAATCTATAATTATCTCAAAATAAAAAGTTTAATTTAAAAAATTTTTTTAAAGGAATGTAAGTATGAAAGAAAGAGGGGGGAAGGAACAAAGCAAAGAAAGGTAATTTCTTTCTCTATCTCTCTCTTCCTTTCTATGCCAATTGACTTGATTAGAGTTTGAATGACAAAGTTTTGAATGAGAAGAAAAAACAGTGCACGAAAGAAGCATAGTATGACTTCATTTTTGTTAGACAATGACACAAACCATTAAATAAAAAAGTCTGAAAAGAAACACATCAGTTCTCAACAAAGGTTATCTTATGTGGGTGAAGCAGAGAGGGCGCTATGGGGGAAGGTAAGGAAAAAGGGATTACTAAAATGCAACTAAAAAAAAGAAGACAGAAAAAGTTTACTGAGAGTATACATATATATGTGGGTAATATGCATAAAAAATTAGAGCAAGATAGCTAGAATTAGACCTTTGTGATCTATGAGTATGTCTATACTATATTAAGAAGACAAGTTTTATAGTAGTGTATTATTTTGCTTCTATTTCATATAGATCAAACAAAGCACCCAACTTCTAGGTATGAATGTTGGGGTACCAACATCTGCAAAGACAGCTAACAATAAGCCCACCCATCTCTTTTGTGGTAGTTTGTTATGCAGCAATAGACACCTGAGACATGTTTATAGGTATGTAAATGTTTTTAAAAGAAAAGAGAATATTTGAACAAAAACTTACCTATCAAAAGTGGTTGCTTAGCAGTGGCAATGGGAATGGAAGGGGAGATGATTAACTGTTACTTTGTATGTCTTTATATTGTTTCACTACAATTTGAAAAAATCAGTTAGAGGAAAAATTTACAAGGAGAAATAAAAATGTTCTATGTTCTGTTTTCTTGTTGGAACCGGCCTTTGGAGAAATGCCCACTCTCATTTTATTTTTATTTTCTATTTGCTGCGCATTCCATAGTCCTCAGTTTCAGACATTTGTGTATAATGTTGGCTTCATAAACACATTTATAAATCAATTATCTTTAAAAATAAGGGCCAAAAGCATATGCATTGAAAGTGGCTGTGGATTGGCAACTGAAACATTCTTAATCTTCTTTAAATACGCTATAAAAACTAAGCGAGAGATAGGCGTTAACAAAATTGATTTTAAAATATTCTCAGTAATGCAGTCTATAAGCTACATTAGAAAAGTGCATTAGCTCACAGAACATTTTATCAGCTTGTAAAATTGTCACCAGCTTCTCTGTTCTGAACAGTGATACAGCAATGATAAGTCTGCAGGAAATTTATCAGAAGCATGAAAGAAAATAATGTTTTTGCTGTGGGTTGCAGTTTCCATTTTTATTAACTTTTATATTTATTGGATACTTGATTTCTTTAGGATCTTCCTGGACTTCTGATAGGCTCTAAATTCCTGGCCAAGGCCATTTTCATTAATTCAATTCAACAGATTTATATCTACAGTGTCTACTATGTGCTCAGGACACTGTGCCAGGTGCTTGGAGAAAGAGAACGAGAGTCTTAAAAAAAGCAGAGGAATTGTCAATAGAAGATAATGATCTAGTATGAAAAGTAAAACATTTAAAAAGACTAAATAATGTGCAGGGGGTAAAGCCATAAAAACTAGACAAAGTATATTCCATTTGACCTGCTCTTAAGGATAGCAAGAGTTTGGCAGGCAGACAAGATCTGGAGCTAATATTCCAGACAGAGTGGAAGGATGTGGAGAAGCAGGGAAGTGTGAAGAGCGTGATGTGACTGAAGAAGAAAATGTAGTTTGAAAAGGATGAGTGGATCTGATTGGTAGGGTGTGGAAAAGATGGAGGCAGCACAATACTGAAATCATATACACAAGCTCTTTTTCAATAAGGGTGTCAATTCAGGGCAGGAAAGGATACTCTTTTCAACAAATGATGCTGGAACAACTGGACATCCACGTGCAAAAGAACAAAGTCAGACTCCCTCCTTAGACCACACACAAAATTAATTCCAAGTGATCACAGACCTAAATGTAAGTGCTAACACTACAAGAATTTTATTTTATTTTTTATTTATTTTTTTTTTAAAGATTTTATTTATTTATTCATGAGAGACAGAGAGAGAGAGAGAGAAGCAGGCTCCCAAGGAATAGGGAGCCCAATGCGGGACTCGATCCCAGGACCCTGGGATCATGACCTGAGCCGAAGGCAGACGCTTAACCATCTGAGCCACCCAGGCGCCCAACACTACAGGAATTTTAGAAGGAAACATAGGAGTAAATTTTCATGAACTAGGTTTGGTTAGGAAAGGGTTACTTACATACAACATCAACAACATAAGTAACAAAGGGAAAAAATTGATACATTTCAATTTATCAAATTTTAAAAAGTTTGTACTTCAAAGGACATCATTAGGAAAGTGAAAAAATAGAATGGGAGAAAATATTTGCAAATCATATATCTGATAAGGGCTTGTATACGATATATTTTAAAACTCCTACCACTCAACACTTTTAGTTTTTTTTAAGATTTTATTTATTTATTTATTTATTTGACAGAGAGACAGCACAAGCAGGGGGAGCAGCAGGCAGAGGGAGAAGTAGGCTCCCCACTGAGCAGGGAGCCCAATATGGGACTCAATCCCAGGACCTTAGGATCATAACCTGAGCCGAAGGCAGCCACTTAACCGACTGAGCCACCTAGCCGCCCCCATCCAACACTTTTAAAAAGACAATTCAATTTTAAAATGGGCTTTAAAAATCTTAAAAAAAAAAAAAGATTTAACAGACATTTCTTCCAGGAAGATAGATACATGACCAATAAACATGTGGAAAATGTTCAACATCATTAGTAGTTGGGGAAATGCAAATCAAAACCAAATGAGATACTACTACTTCATACCCACTAGGATGACTATAATAAAAAAGACAGATAATATGTTGGTGAGGAAGTGGAGAAAGTCTTGTTCATTGTTGCTGGGAACTTAAACTGGTGCATTCTACCACTTTGGAAAACAGTTTGGCAGTTCCTCAAAAAGTTTAACACAGAATTACTATATGACCCAGCAATTCCAAATAGGTACCTAAGAGAAATAAAAACATATGTTCACACAAAAATGTGTAAATGAATATTCTTAATAACATTAGTTATGATAGTCAACAAGTGGGAAGAATCCAGTGTTCATACACTGATGAATAGATAAACTTAATGTAATATACCCATACAATGGAATATTTTGTACGAATAAATAGAAGTGAAGTACTGATACATGCCACAATATGTATGAACCTTAAAAGCATTATGGTGAGAGAGTAACCAGTCACAAAGGACCACAGAGCATATGATCCCATTTATATGAAATATCCAGAATAGGCAAATCCAGAGACAAAAAGTAGATTAGTGGTGGCCAGGGGCTAGAGGGTGGGATTGAGGTGGAAATGGGGGAGTGACTGCTAATGGCTGTGGGGTTTCTTTCTGGGGTGATGAAAATGTTCTCAAATTGACTTTGGTGGTGGTTGTACAACTCTGTGAATATACGAAAAACTACTGAATTATACACTGTAAGTGGGTGAATTGTGTGGCACATAAATTGTATCTCAATAAAGCTCTTTAAAAAAATCTAGGTTGTCCTAAAAAACAAAATAAAAAACATACAGACTCTAGAGTCAGACAACTAGGTTGGAATCTGTAGTCTCCCACTCACCAGTTATGAAGCTCAGAGCAATTTGCTTTATCTCCGCTTTATCCAATTTCTTCATCTGTAAATGAATGATTAATTCCAGCTGAGATCTCAAGGGAAATTTTCACCGAGATGGAATTTGGGCTGGGTCAAAAATAGTGTTTTGTTAGATTATGAGATAAAGACCCTAAAAGGAACTAACACAAGAGCACCTAATGTGTGCCAGGTTCTGCGCTAAACATTCTACGTGTATCACTGCAGCTCATTCCTCCTGCTTTGTACTTAAGGAAAAAAGTGATGCTGAGAGTGAAGTGGTCAAGTGACCAAGTAGGGGTTCAACTGCAGGTTCAGGGTCTCCTGCATGGGGCCTGAGTAAGCCCTTGAGGAGGGAAGTGTCTGCGATCAGAGGGAGGGAGTGAAGTGAGGTCTGTCTGGTAGTGCAGGAGGGGGTGGGGCGGGAAGTGACAGTTAGCCTGCTTAGGAATTTGATGGCCAGACAAGGTTTCTGGATTTCACCCTGTGGGTAATAGGGAGCACAGAAGTGCTTATCAAAAAAGGCCATAAGCAGTAGGGATGTGGATATATTTTTACATGTAAAAATCTAAATTTATCTTGCACATTATTATATAGCTCAGATGTACCTTTCAGAAAACCTTGTAATGTTACTCAAAATAGACACAGTCTGACAAGCTCGCCTTTAGTGAATTTTCCAGAGGAGAAACTGGTTTGCTTCCACAATTTAAAGATGACTTTAAAGATAAATTAAAATCCTATCAGAGTCTGAGAATTTGTTAATTTGATCTGCTGATTGTTATCAAATGACAGACTGATTTTGATATGAGTTTTAGAGCTAAGAATAGATAATAGAGCCTTTAAATCTCATTAAAACCCTCAAGAGATGAATAAAAACTGTTAGTCTCACCTTATTCAAGAGCTCAGTGAAAAGGAAAACCACCGTATATGTAATTATTCAAATGGAATAGCTGATATGTATTGTATACTCATTTATCCTATGGTGGGCTTTGAGATTTTTTTTTGTTTTATGGTCTTTGGGTTTTTGACTAGTACTGTCAGCAGCATGAAGCCTTGCCTATGCCTCCTAGTTGGAAAGAGATTCGTCCAAAGCCATCAAGAAGCAGAGTGTCCTGCAAGCATTTGACGTGTCTAGGGACTGGCAAAGCTGGTACCCCAAGGTCAGCACCATGCAGCTGAAGGAACGGGTAGCAAAAGTGCACTCGGGCCCATTCCAGGTGGTAACCCAACCTCAAGTCATGTTGCTAGCTTAGTGCACCTGCACGGGAAGTCCCAAATGCAAGGCTGCTCTTCCTCTCTAAGCCAGCGCTTCTCAATGGAGATCCTACATCTACTAGTATGGATGCCCTTGGGAAAAAAGTGAGGTGAGTGCATTTTTTGTTTACTTCAACGGTGGGGAACTTCTGCTAGAATTTAGTGAGCATCCCGAAAAAAACCATAGGACAGGACTGCACAGTGAAGAATTGCTCTGCATTTAACATGAGTTCCAAATCTCCTGCCACCTATTACCTGAGCTTCTCTGAAACTAAACCCTAATTCCATTTTAGACACAGATGAAATAGTTTTGACACGATTTTAATACACACTGAATTTTCCAGCAATTAAACTACCATGTAAATTGTGGGAAGACTGATACTGAGTCTTATTTAACCTTATTTTAAAATGCTAAATATGACCATTTATATTTAAACAATTTACTTTTTAGTTACTTAGGCTTTCAACACTGTTCTCATACACAACTTACACAATTTCCTGTAGTAGAGTTTCTTTTTCTAATCCCTCCTCAATATTCTGTTGCTTATGGAAGGAAGTTATCTGTAGTGTCTTTTTAAATATGAGACTGAGTGTATGCATTGACACATGATGGAATTTCAAGAAAGGAGATAGGTTTTTGGTGATACTTTGTTCTGTGCAAATAAATAAAGGAAAACTCATCTAAAATGGAGTCAAGGGCACCTGGCTGGCTCAGTAGAGCATGTGACTTGATCTCAGGATTGTAAGTTCGAACCCCACATTCGGTGTGGGGATTATTTAAAAAATCTTAAAAATATAAAAAATGGGGTGCCTGTGTGGCTCAGCCAGTTAAGCATCAGACTCTTGATTTTGGCTCAGGTCATGATCGCAGGGTGATGGGATTGAGCCCGAACATTGGGCTTTATGCTCAGTGTGGTGTCTGCTTGAGATTCTTTCTCTCCCTCTTCCTCTGCCTCTCTTTTTCCTCTCTCTCTCTCAAATAAATAAATAAATAAAATCTTTAAAAAAATAAAAAGTAAAAAAATAAAATGGAGTCGAGAAGCCCCGCAAGAAGTTTTCACATATGTACTACTCATTGCAGCCTCCATAACCAACAGAAAGTAGAAAGATACAAATTATCATGAGAATGGAGGACATTTTTCAAATAGGAACTTCATCTCCTGCTTTTAAGGAAAAGAAGGAAGATCCCTCCCTGCCCCAGCAACAACACACTACCACCGTTTGCAGCCAATAAGAAACCGTCTCAACCATGAACTCTTGTTCTTCTCCAAAGAACTTTTGTTTAAAACAATCCTCCTCAATTTCCTCTTAAAACATAATAAAAGCTGACCTTCCCTTTGTCTCTTTGGACTTGACTATGGCTCACCATAGCTTGCATGTCCCAAATTGCAATTCCTCTGCTATTTCCCAGTAAACTCATCTTGCTGGTAAAATTACTGTCTATTTTATTTTTAAGGTTGACAGTTCCTACCCTGCCCTATGTTATAACACAAGGAATTAATTATTGTGAGACCATGCATTAATAAAGTTCAGCTCATTTGCAAGAATATCAAGCTTTCTCATTTTCCCCATATTAACAGTCAACAATTTGTCTTGGTATCTAATCTTTACTTTAGTTAAGGTTATTTTCTCTTGCCTTTTATCACACACCTATAAGAATTATTCTGATTTTACCCTTATGTCCATTCCTTCATTTTCCCATAACAATTCTATAAAATGGCTTCTCATATTTTTACTTTTTTTAAATCCAAAACTATTCATTATGAGTGTTGGACTATTTCATTATATCTTCTCATGCAGTCAACCTGAATCTTATATATCTTATATATTAAATATATAAGATTACTAAATACTAATTACTTGCATTTTTATTTCACTTATTACACTTAAGTCATTGTATTGGTTTTTGAAATTATAGGTATTTGCTATCTATAAATTTCCTTTCAGAATAGTAAATACAGTATACTTATTTGTTATAAAACTTTTTATGAAGTATTTGTTATATTAAGTGGTCACTGTACTGATATTATTGTAACAAAACACTTTTCACATTTTATATCAAAGAAAACAGAATGTGATTTAGCCAAGATAATACATAAAGAATAAGCTTTAATATCTTAAAAGAGAACCTTGGCTGCTCGCTCTATTCTCACTTTATAGACCTCTGTTCACCATTAAAATGCTTTATCATTCATCATTTGGGTCCTCAGTAAATATGTTGTAGTTAGAAGTGATTATAAGAACTTCATATAGAGCTATTATTATTAATAATAATAATGCCAGGAATAACCACCATGTATTGGTCACAAGCAGGCACCATACTCAGAACTTTCCATCTATTATCTCATATAACCCTCACAATAATTGTGTCAAATAGGTATGTTGTTATTTATGGTCACAGATGAGGAAAATGAGGCTGAAACAATTCAGTAACTTGCCTTGATCAGGAGGCCAGGAAGGGACAGAGGCCCACACTCACACTTCAGCCTCTTTGTCTCCAATGCCCACATGTTCTGTCTCCAAAAAGAACAGTGTTCTTTAGTTTTGCATTAAGAAAAATAAAACATAAAAATATTTTGAATTGCAGAGGAAGGCAGGAGTGCTTTCAATGAATCTGTTAAGGAAATCAATAATTCCTACAAGTATTTCAAATCAAAATGATGGAGGAAAAGACACTATAACTCACACTGGTGGCTTACTGATTTTCGCTAGCTATGCCACGATGATCTCCCCTTTCTCACCATTTGGGATTGATTCACCCAATACTGCTCTCCACAGGACCACATCAATATCAAATTGCAGAGTGACCTATAAAAAGATGTTACAACTTGTGCTGTCCAATACAGTAGAACTACACCAGCCCATATGGCTACTGAGCATTAGAAGTGTGACTAGTCCAAATTGAGATCTACCGTAAAGTGTGAAATACTCACCAGGTTACAAATATTTAATATAAAAAAGTGAAGTATCTCCTTAATAGTTTTAATTTTTGTTATATGCTGAAGTAATATTTTGGAGATATGGGCTAAATAAAATGTTATTAAAATTGATTTCACCAGTTTCTTTTTATTTTTTTAAATGATTTTAAATAGATTTCAAATGACATATTTGGCTCACATTTGCAGTTTGCATTATGGTTCTATTAGGCAACACTGTTCAGAACCATATGTGTTTTCAAATAACCAACCTTAAAATCGAGTCATGGAAAAAAAAAACTGTTGAAGAACAAAAGCAAAACAACAAACAAATGAAACTCAATACTTAGTGTGCGAGAAAAATTATTTGACTAAAGTTTCAGTCTTAGTCTACCAGTTAGGAGATGCATAAACCTTGATGAATCATTTCATACCTAGTAATCATTTAATGCCTATTTTGTAAAATCAAGGAAATAACTATATCCTTACCTCATGGGGTTGTTACAAATATAAAATGAATACTTACTTCATTCATTTATTCATTTGACAAAACTTGATACAAGGAGCTTACAGTGGGAGTTACAGAATTTTATAGGAGCCATAGCAGAGAGCATCATAAAGTGTCTGTGACTGGTTAACTCTGCTTGGGGATTAAGGAAAAATTCAACAGAGGGTTTAGCTTCTGATCTGCCTCTTGAATGTGAAGAGGAATTTGCCAGGGAGAGAAGTGAGGGAATATCTTGTCTTCATGTCCCCCAAATGTGAAAACAGGGTGTACTCAGTGAATGGGGGTGGGGTGGCGGTGAGGGTGGGAGTGTGGTTAAGGCTCTGGCAAATAAAGAGGAGGGGAGGAGAGGTAGTACCTTGTTTCCAGTGTTGGAAGGTTCTGGGATAGAAGGTTCTGATGCTGACAGAGAGCCAAAAAAAGAGGAACCAAAATTACTTGGTAGCTTTTGGTGATGGTGTGCATATTCTAATGTAATTTTAGAATCTTTGTTCCTTTCTTAGAGGAGGATGTTAACAAAAGGTATAAATATAAATTAGCAGGATTTAATTAATAGTATTCAATAACCAGCTTCTGTACAAAACTGTGTGGGGCAAAATATTCCTTTTTTTTAAAGTGAATGCTTAGCTCTTTGGGTTAGGGCAATGCTTCATAAAAGGGCCCACCTTTTCAACAGGATAATTACAGGGCTCCCTAGAGGAAAGGGTAGCTTCACAAAAAAAACTGGAGCCTACCAGAAATCATTTAGACCTTCCAGTACTTCCAAAGACTGAATTAGTTGCTAGAAATAAACATATATCAAAGTTACTCATCTGTACTAATGCTGTAGTCAATATGATTGAAATTTTTCCATGGGACTATATTTATATTAAAATTACAATGAAAATAATGGTATATGATACATTCAAGATTATATATTTGAGGCTAACATACTTATAAAAGGCAATTTCAAAAACAAAATTATGGCTGCCTTTTAATTCTAGTATTTTCTTTGGCACACTTTTTACAGGGATTGCTGTTTCAAGAACAATAAAAATAAACATCAACTAATCACAAATCTATTTACAAGTTGTGGGTAGATTGTAGAACCACAAAATGAAAATATTTTATTTTCAACATTAAATTTACATTATTTAAGGAATCAATATGTTGTACATAAAAGTGGAAAGACCTGTTTTTTAGACAGCACATAAATAAAATCATGCTGTTATTGAATAGAAATTTTTAATCTTTTCCTTTCAGATCACGAAATAAATAGGACATAAGGCTAAAAGGCTGTTTTTCAGCTAAGGTCTATTCTTTGCAATAAATGGTATTGAGCAACAAAACAAATTGATATGCCAGTGTTTCTGACTGAAGAGATTATTGATTATATCAAAGAAGAATTCTTATAACAAGATAATATTCTTTCCCTGTTGACAACAAATTAGCTACCAAGTATTGTAATTGCTTTCTGCTTTTCAGCTTTCGGGTCATGATCTCATCTTTGCAAGATCTCTCATCCTCTAGAAGAGCCTGCTTCATTTCCTAGAGGACCACAAAAGGAAGAAACCAGGTACTGATTCATCTTTCATCATTTAGGGTTTGCTCAGGTCTGGTTTCCTCCAAAGGCACTTTAGAAGCAACAACAGCAACAGTAAGACCAAACGTCTTGCTTTGCTTTGGTTTTGGTCTCCAGAACGCATTCCTCTCTTAAAAAAACATTGCTACTTATTAGGGGATATTTAGGTAAAGGTTCTCTAATCATATTTGCAAAAATAATGTTTCCTTGATTTTAAGGATCCTGCTTGTGTCCCTGGCCTATTTACATTCTAAATAATAGCAGAAATATAAATGTAATAGAAAATATCTATGTGTTTTCCTTCTATGTATTCTGTTTATTTATTCTCTTCCCCACTAACTGTGAGCTCCTTGAAAGGAGACACTTTTTCTTCATTGTGCTCATTATGTAATGAAATACAATGCCTGCTCAATAAATTTATGTGTACATAAAACAGAGTAGTTGAAGGTTATGGGCAGACAAGCCACAGCAACTAGCAATACCACCTCCTCCCACCCACCCCCACCGTCCCCCCACACAATACTCCTTGGAAAGTATCTGTTTAGTGAAAAGTATATGGTCTTGAAAATCAAATAGAACCAGGTTAAAATTCCAACGTAGACACTCATTGAGCAATTCAACTTCCTTGATCCTTACTTTTTTATATGTGTAAAGTGAGGACAATACCTCCTATGTTGTAGGGATTTTTGAGGATTGAATGAATGAATATTCATAAGGAATGTATCATAATGCTTGCCTGGCACATAAAAGACACTCAATAAATACTGATCCTCTATCTTCCTTTAATGTCCCAGACTTATCCTCTTCAAACTGGTACTTAGCAATGTGCCAAGAGTGTCACAAAGCCACTGGATAAACATGATGGTCATCCTGCTGCATATACTTTTCTGGATGGCATATAATTATATTAATATAAAAGATTTATTCAGGGATTCATTTAGCCAACAATTTTTTTTTAGCATTTGTTATGAAACAGCAGTCTGATGGGTGCAAGGGATAAAATAATAAATAAGACATGGAGTTTCTATTCTAGTGGTAAAGAAGAAAGGGAGGGAGGGAGAGAGGGAGGGAGGGATGGAGGGAGGAAAGAAGTTACAATTTTTGACAAGTGCTGTGAAAGAAACAAAGAGATTGCAGAGACAGAAACCTGTGGAGAAGGAGCCAACCTCTTTAGATAGAGTGGGCAGAGAAGGCTTTTAAAAGCAGGTGGCATGTAAGTTGGATAATAAGGACACAGCCATAAGAAGACTTAAGGATGAGCATTTGAAGCAGAGGGAACAGCAAAGCAAAAGTCATCTGAATTCCTCAGGTAAAACAAATTTCATATTTGCTAGCTTGGCACTTTCCCTGACTCCCTGCTATTCAGGGCTTTTTGGTAAATATTTGGTAAATATTGTAGTGGGGACCTTGAATGCCAGGTGCAAGATGTACGAATGGCAGATAAAAATCACTCTCTTTTCACCCCTCTATATTTAAGTTAGCAGCTTGCAAGGGCTATAACTAAGTGTTCAGAATAAACTGGTATAACTCAAATATAGAGGGAAAGATTATATAGCTAGATTTATATACCGCTTATGAGGCACTTGCAACTCAAGATAGAGAGTCACACTAAAATAAAATAAAACTAAAGTTCCTCTCGGCACACTCTGATGCTTTCCTTTTGCCTCATGTGGGCATACTGCCACAAAATGGTAATTGTTTCTCTTTATCCAGACATAGGAAATCACAATTATAAAACTTATTGAATTATTATAAATTTTGTTAGTAACACATTTACTGAAAAGCATTGGTTTCACTGCAGAAATCTTGAGAGGATTTAAGGTAGGTGAATTTCTTGAAGGAGGGATAATTTTATCTTATTTATCTTTGTGTTGCTAATATCTTGCATAGTGCCAGAGACAGATATTCAATGTACACTTGATGAATTAAAAAGAAGTTACAGTTTCCAATTCGGATTGCTGAGGGGTACCAGGAATCTCTTGAGCTCAGGCATTTGTCATTACGATTAAATTCCAGTGAAACAGAACAATATGTACACTTTGCTTTTGTTTGTAATCATTGGTTTGGCCATACTTTTAGCTCCACACATACTCTGTATCTCCAACACCTATGAAATTCTGTTTGTGACAAATCCTTCATAATCTTGATAATAGGCCTAACAAAATACCGTAACACAATGAAGCTGAGAAGGCAAAAAGTAATTAATTACAGTATTGCAGGAAGGATGAAGAGTTATGGTCACAAAGCTGCTTTTGAAACTGTTCTTAGAGGAGTTATCCCTGTTGCCCTAGTGAAATTACTGAGAAAAAAAAAGCAAGTGATTTCTTCAGAAGTGACCTTATTTTCCTTAGGTTTTAAAATTGTTTTCTATATGAAAGAGAAATTTATTACAATCTTGAAGCAATATATATATATAATATATACTAAGAATAGCAAATCCGTGCAAGATTCAAATATTCTTGATAGTGAGGACTGCTGGAATTTGGCTTTGGTATCCCATTTACAAATTTAAAGAAATGAAAAATACATACAATGAGAAACTAAATTTAAGGACAGATTAAGTCAACCATAACTATTGGGTTAATTTTTAAAGTATGTATATATTTGTGAACATTTATATTCACTTTTCAAAGGTAAATTTTCATTCCATTATGGAATCCATACCTTAATATGTATCATTCATTTCTTTCTCTCTTTTTTTTTTGTACCATTCATTTCTATTTTGACTTTTTATCCAACAAGGACCACAGCATGATAGGCAAGAACTCAGAGAATTTGCTGCACTGTTACCATAGTAAATATTTCTTCCTTCACTAGGCTGAGATATCTTGGCCCTGGTGAACAGTTTAAACTACTTAGGAAAAGAGTGTGTCTATCTTGTGACACTCTCTCTTCATCTATTAATAAAAGCAATAACAATGGCTGGCCTTTAGACCGTATCATTGTACCTCAGCTTTTCTGCTTGAGATCACTATTCCATTGGGCTCTACATTTATCCCTCAGCAGTGTCTAAGACCAGAGGAAATGAGGATCAGGCCATTTAACATACAAGAAAGAAGCATCAGAAGTCACCTTACAAGGGCAAACAGAGAAGTTGGCTCACAGTCACGTCCTTCTCCAATTTCACATTACACCTTACATCTGTATATATTAAGCAACCACCAATAGGTCTTCCATCTGGCTACCCTATTACATCTTAGGTAAAACATACATACAGAGAGAAGCTCTCAGATACTCCAATCAAGAAACCATTATAGGGAGCCAAATTAGAAGCGAGGGGAGCACATTTCACATCTTACAAATGGCAGGAAGGAACGATCATTAAAAATTTAAATTGTGAAAATAATTTAATTTGAAAGAGGAGATTGAAAAAAAAGAGGACAACTATAACTGAAAAAAACCAAATTTATGGACTGTTTTACATTCGCATGGAAATTTGACTTAGGCTTCAAAAATTCTCCTCTGATTTACATGTGCAGAAAAATTGTTCTCAGACATCCTTCACCAATATTTCCTACTCCCAGAGTACTTTCCATAAATATTTATGTGAGAATTGATTTGACTCTTTTCTAGTTTCTGCTGGCCTGCTTGCCTATTCAATTTTTTTTTTTTTATTTCTGTCAAAATGAAACACTAGCTGGAGGAATGGATAAGCAGCTAAAAATGTAGTTTCTGGTCGATTGAACCCCCACTATATGATACCTGAATATTCGTAGGTAAGCTCCACATCCAATCTGGTACTTCTCACCACATCAGGGCCACCAAGGCTGAACTTCCTCGTTGGAGATTTGTTAGAAAGCTACTTGTCATTTCTAGCCAGGAGTTAACTGCAGTTTTTGTTTGTTTGTTTGTTTGTTTTTTTACTCCCTTAACTGTAGCTTTTATATGATGGAAATTATCCTAAGTTGGATATGCTTATGATAAAAAGAAAATAGATCAAACATATTCTAGTTATCAAATCTCCAGGGGAAACACTTTGTCTAAAACTTCAGACGCTGTTCATTTGTGTCAATCCCTCATTTGGTCATTTCTGGAAGGAAGCACATTCTTTGCTGACCTGAATGTAGTATCAACTCCTTGAATTCAGGTTGGAATTTCAGCAAGAGAGATGAAACACAGAGGGTCCTACTTATGGCATAACTTACTATTGGGACACCCACACGATCTTGAAAAAGGGCTTTGTTTATTTCCCACTCAGGTGTTGGGTGGTTAAGGGTTCAGTACTGTTAAAGTCTCAAATATAAAAAGTGAATATATTATGTATACTTGATGCTACAAGTATTTCGCCGAAGGGCAGGAGCAAATTCTGTTTGCTGGTTTTAGTGGCACAGCTGGTGGGCCCAGCTGTCTCACTAAAGACATTTTTTTTTTAAAGATTTTATTTATTTATTTGAGAGAGAGAATGAGATAGAGCATGAGAGGGTCAGAGGGAGAAGCAGACTCCCTGCTGAGCAGGGAGCCTGATGCGGGACTCGATCCCGGGACTCCAGGATCATGACCTGAGCCGAAGGCAGTCGCTTAACCAACTGAGCCACCCAGGCGCCCTCACTAAAGACATTTTTGTTACAAAGTTCCAAGCAGTCACTTTGCCTGGTGGTCCAGTGTAAAGGTCTCCTTGCAAATCTCCCTAAGAGATAGCACAGCAGATGACTATATTGCTGATATTGGTCCAATTTCAACTGAAGCTGAGATCTTGGGTTTCTGAATAATGGTTCTCCAACAGTTAAAGAAAAAGGAGCATTCAAAAATGGGAATAATGAGGGTCACCAATACAAGTGAGGGCAGCATTAGAAGATTATAATTAGTGGCATTATTTGACAAGATTATTTCAAAAACTTTAAAAGTTTTTGAAAAAGGCTTTAAAGATATTAACTCAGAGAAAAGAAGTTTTAATTTTACATTGAACTATTCTAAAAGCATATAACCTTCAATATAAGAAGAAAAGTATGCTGGAATCACAAAGTTTTTGAAGTGGTTTCCTTCTGTATAAGCATTTAAATGACCAAATGAAGTAAGGAAAAATGAGAAGATTCAGAGTGATGTATCCACAAGGATTGCTCAAATAAAAAAACTGTTCAAATAATACAACATCTACTACACAGTTGGTAAGAAGTGGTGGTTCAGGGAGTGGTTAGCTGTTATTTTATGTAGTCATTTAAATAAGAGACTAAATAAGATGCAAAACATAATCATTTACACAGAACATTTCCAAATATGGAAGCTATACAAATAAAATTGCTACCCTTCATTATTGTCAAGAGGACTTATCTTCTAAGCAGTTGTTTCCATATAGATGCAATGTTTTATTTAGTTCCTATTAAATTTATAGTACATGTTTCAAGATAAGGATTGGTTATGGAAAGGTATTTCCTTCTGAGTAAAACCAACTGTAAAAAATGGAGATTAAACCCATAATATGGGCTGCATGACACCTGGTGAAAAACTAAGTGAACTGATCCAGTCTTCAAGATGTAGGACATACTCCATCATACTGTGACTATCGATTATTCAGCAAAACTCACAGCATGCTTAAATTTATAGTGACTGGGCAAGGCTCTTCAAACAACTTTGATAAGCAAATAGAGTAAAACATCTTTTCAAGGAGACTTACCTGCTCTCTCTTTGCTTTGTTTGTCAGAGAGCACCTGCAAAAAAAAAAAAAAAAAAAAATCACAACTATCTTAATATCTCAAAATTACACTGTTTTCATCAAAAATAACATCATCAAGTTTGAAAAAAAAATCAGATTGTAAAATTAGGAACGAATGACCTCCAGAAATGAAAATAAAATGCCACAAGGATATTAGGATTGAATGATTTTAGACTGAATAAATTGTTTAGAATAATAAACATAATTAAAGTATTTATTCACAAGGAAAATGTATTAAGTTTGTTTTTCTCTGGATTACATAAAAATTCACACTATCCTATGTCCATTTAGTAACCAGAAGACTGAAGTCTAGTTTTTGCCTTCTACTCCACTGTCCTCGTGTAACCAATAACCTCCTTAGTGCTAAAACCACTCCCTACCCCACTTTCTCTCTCTGTAACACTCCCCCAGCCAAGGCAGCTGAGAACTCCTCCTTTCTGAATTTATCTTTCTGGGCTTTTGTTCTCCCACACTGTTCCTGCTGTTTTTTCTATTTACCTACCTGTTCCTTCTCATTTTCTTGGTGGGCTCCTTTTTTGCTTGTGCCCTTCTTATGTATTGATTTCATTTACTTTTGTTTTATTTTCTTTTGTCAGGCATTGTTCAGGGCCTTCTCTTCTCACTCTGCACTTTTCCCAGGGTGATCTCATCTACTTTTCATCCATATTCTGATAACCTCCAGATTTATACCCTCAGACCAAGTCTCTTTCCTTGAGCTCCAGGCCAATAGAGGAAACTTTTACTGGACATCTACTTGGGGACATTTCACAGATACCTCAAACTCCATGTGTCCAAAGCTCAACATTACCCACCCCCTCACATACACACCCAGCTTCACACTGATCCCTTTTCTGTGTTCCCATCTTAGTGAATGGCTTCACCATTGCTAGACTGACTGTGTGCCCCGCCTCCCACCAAATTCATATGTTGAAGCATAATCCCCAATGTGAAAGTATTTGGAGGTAGGGCCTTTGGGAAGTATTTAGGTTTGGATGAGGTCATGAGAGTGGATCCCCCAAGATGGGAGTGGTACCCTTAGGGGGATGAAGAGCTCAGAGCTCTCTGTCATATGAAGACACAGCAAGAGATGGTCATTTGCAAGCCAGGAAACAGGCTCTCACTAGCCCCCGAATCTGCCAGTGCCTCAATTTTAGACTTCCAGCCTTCAGATCTTGAGAAATAATGTTTGTTGTTTAAGACACATAGTCTATGGTATTTTTGTTATAGCATCCTGAACTGACTAAAACAACCACCTACTCGGTTGCTCAAACCAGAAACGCAAAGATCATCCTTGACTCTTTCCTGTCCTAGTTAAATTGTTGATGCCTACTCCCAAATCTTGCCTAAATCCATCTACTTCTTTTCATTCCTACTTCCACCTCTGAGCAACATTCAGGTCTTGCTTAGATAACTACAATAGCTTCCTAACTTCTAGCCGGATTCTAGTCTTATTCCCCTCCAAACTATTCACACCCAGTGTGATCTTTCCAAAATACAATTTTAATCATGTCACTATTCGTGAAACCGTTCCCCATTATCCTAAGAATAAATACAGTTTAGATCATATGCTTAAGATCATATGCTTAGCAATCAGAAAGACAGTGACTAGCTGCATGACCTTCCGAAAGTTACCAAATTTCTCTGAACCTCCCTTCTTTGTCAGTCAATGGGGTTGCTTTAAGGAGTAAGTAAAATAATTCATGTGATGTGCTGAGCAGCAAGTATGGTATAGAAGAGACATATGATGAACATTTGTTGATTTTTCTGAAGGAAATTCTGAAAAACAGAGACTGAAATTTTACTAACTTTTTCAAAGCATCAAGTAAATGATACTCAACAGGAGTCAGGGATGAAGGAGGCAAAATACTGATGCAGTTAAAGCTTTGTCCTTGATACCTCAGTTCCTACCCACCCCATTTTTTATTCTCTCTCTTTTTCTCACCCTTTTCTATACCCCTGCTCATACTTATCCTGGGTAAAACAAGTCCACAAAAGAGTTGGTGACTGGCAATAAGAAGAGTCACTTTTCCCAAGGATCTTTGCTTTTTAAAGGGTAACATCTGACAACAAACACCAAGTACTGAACCTCTAATGGTAAAACTTCAGATGCTGTGAGACTGAGGAGGAAAAGCTCTCTCCACACATCACAGGGAAAATCAAGTAGGTGACTACTTGCTGCTCTAGAAAGAACCCAACCTGACTGCAGATGGTAGTATAGATTTATTTATTTATTTATTTATTTATTTATTTATTTATTTATTTATTCCGTAGTAGTATAGCATATTTAAATGGTTCTGACTTGGTCTGGGAGCAAATTTATTTAATGACTATTTGACTTAGAATAGCAAGTAGAATAAAATTAGAAAGTAAAATAACTTATCTTCTAAATAGCACAATAATGTTTCAATCATCACACAAAGAAATAACCCAGTAGAAGTCAAGCTCAACTGTTAAAAAATTCTCATTTATGAGCAATTACTACAGAGAAATTTCAGCCTGAGGGCTTAAAAAGAAAACAAAACCTATTAAGTAGGCCTTCTCAGCCACTCCTTGAGATTGAGTGCTAATATAGCTACTCCTTCACAGAAGAACTGAAAGATTACCTGATTCCAAAATAAATCAATGCAACCCAGGTGAAATTGGGATTCCCAGATAAAACAGACTATTTGACAAGAGTATGGTTAAATATTATTTAGTTCTAAATATAGAATGTTACATTAAAGGATATATAGAATTTGAATTTGATAAATACATAAATTGACATGGAAATATGAAAAATATTAATGTTGAGTGTCATGATGAGAAAAAATGCAGAAATTAAATGCCTGAAATTAACACAACAAAAATTAGTGCTCTTGAAAACTGAATATATTTGGGAAATATTATTGAAGTTCAAAGATTTTAGAGATATTTTAAAATGAACCCCTAACACAATAACCATTTAAATAGTACATGAAAAGTTAGAAGCAGAGGTAGGGACATTCATTTCCCAGGAAAACTGATGTGGCAAAGAATAAATAAATAAATAAATAAATATTTATTATTAATTATAGATATTTATTTATATGTATTTTCTATAATATGTCAGTTCTAAACATTCACAAATGTGATGGTGAAGATATATTTCCTTATAGATATACAGCAATATTTTAGCATAATAATTTTCATTAAAAATCACTAGATGCCAGGGGCTTGAAGGAGGAGGAAATGCGAAGCTATTGTTTAATGGGTACAGAGTTTCAGTTTTGCAAAATGAAAATAGTTCTGGTGAGGGTTGCATGGCTATGTGAATGTACTTATGCAACTGAAGTGTACACTTAAAATGGTTAAGACAATAAATTTTATGTTACGCATATTTTTTGACAATTAAAAAAGACACATAAAAATCTCTAGGTGCATATATTCTATTGTAACTCAAACCTCTCTGTTTGGAAACCCAAATGATAGGGTAGAAGCATTTTAGACCCTAGCAATATATCACATTGATAGAATATCTCTAAGAACTACAATGTGACTTATGGGCAGATAATAAAGGAAATGATATTAACTTGGAGATCATTATTTATACTCCCCTAAAGTTACCATTAGTTTATAGTCAGCTTCAGAAACATAAGAAAGAAGGGTGCACTTTGGAGCAGAATGTGGGATGTCATTCACTGATGCCAGGTTAGTTAGATTAAATGTGTCTAGACCACCAATGGGTTTTTTCTCTGAGTGTTTTATTCAACAAATAGTTGTTGAGTGCTTTGTCAATATACAGAAACACACATCTCTAGCATTACTCTGGGTGCTTGACAATCTCTGTTGTATACATGGCTGGGGGAAGGTAAATCATCAAAGCTGCAGATTAGGAACTCTAGAACTGTTAGACTTATCTCATGGATAAATCATAGTAAATTCCTTTGAATTAAGTTTAAGAGTCTTTTGCTTCATTTGGTGAGATCTCCCAGAAGGTATTAAGTTTTTAATACCTCTAAAGCCATAGTAATTATAAATCCATGTTCACACAGTCTAAGAATAACAACATTTTAGGAATTATGATACGGCTGGATTTAAAATGCAGTTGATTTTTGGAACAAATTTACCCAGACATGTATCCCTTGCCCACATAGACAAATATGCAGATTAAATGAACAGAACAATACCAGAAAACCATGAAAATATCCAGATAATTTTTATTGGGAGGCTATAGTCCTTGGGGCACATGATGATCAATCAAGTCAATAAATACATTAACTACTACTGTCCAAGTGAAATCTGAAAGTTATTTCAACACCTGCTGCTCCTGAAACACAAAGGGCACATTTGTTCCTAATGCCCTCATTGTAAACCTTCAAAACCCAAAGCAACAGATAAAATACCAAAGTAAATAAATTCTTAGGTAAACATGTAAGCCATTTTACTATTTGCTCTTTACTTTGTCCAGAATATACCTGCTGGTTTCAAACTCAATAAGTTATATTCAGAGGTGACCCTGATTTAAACATCACAGAAAAATGTCTAAGTAGCAATGATTAATCACCAGATCACCACTAGAAAGTTGGTTCCCTTGGACAAACATAAGGGATGTGAGTATTACACACTGACTTTGGCCTAAATAATTTAAGGCTGACTGACACTGGTAGGTGAATTTATCTCTCAAAAAAAACTTTTTCTAATCCTCATGTTAACTACCTAAGAGGTCATCTACAAACTATATATAAAAAAAAGAAAATATGCAAAGCATTAAAATCTGCAATTCCAGAGTCATTTTTAAGGAGCCTTGCTTAGAGAGAGGTTCAACCAAAGTATCAGTTCATGAAGGAAAAAAAATGAAAATATAATGTTCCTTTATCACCATGCTAACCTCTCAATATTGACTTTAAATTTGAATTCAAAATATTCCAAGCATGGCCTTGTAGAGAAGTTTCCAAAACTTTTTATTTTGAAAAATTCTATATACTGTTTCCTACCTAATTCTCAAAGCTATTTCTTCTCTGACTCAGGTTGAGAAAAGACTGAAGTGACTCTTAGTTGGTGGGGTATGTGGAGAAACAGAAGTTAATAGATTTCCTCACAATTACCTATGCAATGAAAGCCAAAGAAAAGGCCACTAAAAAGGATAGAGAGAATACACAATTTTAGGTGTACTCTTTATTTTTATTTGATTTTCCTTGATTTCCTCTAGACCTGAGATACATAAAGTAATGCTTATTTCAGTGCATACCAAAATCTCAATAAATCTTAAACGTAACAGCCAAGTGAAAATCTACTTTTGCAGATTTAAAAACATTTTGGTTCAACCCATGATGTATAAATCTTTCTACTTCTAAATTTAAATTTTGGTGTATATATATTAGTAATCACATATTTGAATAGATCGAGTAAGTAATACATAATTTTAGATGTTTAATCTAAATGCAAAAAAAAAAAAAAACAAAAACAAACAGTCTTTACTAGCCTAGTGAGTCTAAAATGATGTTATTTAATAAACCATGGCATTTTAATAAGCATTCTTGACATCTGGTGTTAATAAAAAGGATTTTATATTTTACAGTTAACATTTAAAGAAAAAACATGACTGCAGTTTTGCTATTTATCGCAGACCACAGATGGCATAAGCCACATTTGGGTGGCTTCATTTCCTTCTTGATTAGTTTATATAAAGAGGCCACTTGTTTTCTCTCTTTCTGTGTATGTTTTGTATAAGATTTGGACCAAGTCCCAGAAATGAATAAATGAAGGAAGAAAGGAATGCATCAAATAAAAATTAAGTTTCTTAATAACAAAACTGATTATAGAATTTTCCTGGATTCAGTTTAGTTAATAAAGTTCACTTTAAACAATGATCCAAGGAATTTTGCATCTGGATAAATATTTGAAGTAAGTTTTCCAGAACTGAAAAAAAAAAAAAAACAAGGACCTAAAATGTTCCATCTTGTGTATAACCAGTCTCGCTAGGCAAAGTTGACCAATCCTTCGATTCATGGCAGGTTTTGTTAGGAGCCTGTATGAAAGCAACAGCTGAGCATGAGGCTACTGGGACAACTAGACTGGCATGGAGACCTCCAGATGCTCTTCTTGTCTTTGGACAATGAACCAAAAATATGGATCTTCTTGTCCTGCTTGCTCAGACTTCCTGTGTCCCTCCCTTTAGCTCCTGTACTGAGTGTCCTGTTCCAACTTGGACATTGGACTTGGACTGTCCCCACATTGATCCCAACGTACCAGCTCTTTACCCTTTCCTCTAGAAGATGTCACTACTTATCTGGAAACATCAATGCAATACAATAAAGTATGTATCCTATGAGTTTTCATTAAATTTTGTTAGAAGAATTGAAAACTAATGACTATACTTACACAAGCATCTACCAGGTAGTAATAACATATTATGTTGTGAGTAATAATATTATGTTATGAGACACTCAAAGTAAAACAACAAAACTCTGAATGCAAAGCCAATGAATTAATCCATCAGAAATGGAGAAATGGGAGTATGAATTAATTAACTCAAAAACAAACATTTTTTTCTCCTTATTTAGTTTGGAATTACTTAATAATCATAAAAAGTATTTGGTTTCATGATTTAAACACAGATTTCCTAGCCAAGTAATATCATAGGCCCAGTGAGAAATACTTTGAGTGTGTTGTCCTGGCTATCTAGCTTTACAAGAGGGCTGATTCACCTTAAGACAATTTGTGGGTGAGTAAAACACTCCAGAGTTTGATCTTCTAGAAGAAGATATAAGACATACACATGTAAGCCAACTAGAATGCTATTCTGTGAAGAATTAGTTACAATACAGAATTAACTAGCTTAGATAAGTGCAGTTTAACATTTAAAGTTAAAAGTTAAATGTTAAAGTTAACATTTGACACCTTAACATTAGTAGTGAAAAGACTTTCACTACTTTTGGGTAATGTTGTTGGAAATCCAGCTGGACTAGGATGAAACTATATTCTCAACTTGAATGAGATCCCAGTCTACAGCAGAAGACAGCCCCATAATGGCAAGACTGCTATCCTATGGAATAAGCACACCACTATAGATGTATGCAAGGCATAATGGTTGTATAGAGAAAGGTGCAGTGGACCTCATGAAGAGAATCAAAGGAGGTTCATATAGAGAGTAATATTTAAGATGGCTCTTAAAGAATAATCTCACTGGGAAAAACAAGAGGGAGAGAGGAATTCCAGAGAGAAGGAAGAACATATACAATGGAAGGTGGCAGAGGAGAGCATGAGTGTTCAGGGAAATGCAAGTTCTCTGATATTGCTGTACATCGTTATAGGGAAGAGTATAAAGTGACAGATTAGAAAGATAGGAGTGGGCTAGATAATAAGAATTTTTTATACTACAGTAAGGAGTTGGGAATGACTTCTATGGGTGATATTGACTCCAAAAGAATTGACTGTATAATGGTAAATCTGGAAGCAGCATGAAAAGATGAGCTGGGGGAAGAAGAGATGGGCACAAATCAGGGGGTTGTTATAGTAGCTCAAGACCAAGTGAAATAAAAGGACCTAAACTAGACTATGTATGAAGACATGGTAGTCATGAATCATAGTTAGGAGGGGATCAAGAGCAGGGAGAGAGAGGGAGGGAGAGAGGCATCTTGGATGGTTTTCAGGTTTTGCCTTGGGCGACCTGGTCCATTGAGGTGTCACATTGATGAAGATGAGCAAATTGTGAGTACTGGAAAATTAAGACCTGCCTTTCTCTATTTCTTTTAAGGCATTATGTTATATTACATAGAGCTGGGTTTAGGGGCGCCTGGGTGGCTCAGTTGGTTGGGCATCCAACTCTTGATTTCAGCTCAGGTCATGATCTTAGGGTCGTGGAATCAAGCCCCGCATCTGTCTCTATGCTGAGTATGGTGCTTGCTTGGGATTCTCTCTCTCCCTCTCCCTTTGCTCCTCCCCACTTTGCCCCCTCCCCCCATGCTCTCTCTCTCTCTCTAAGAAAGAAAGAAAGAAAGAAAGAAAGAAAGAAAGAAAGAAAGAAAGAAAGAAAGAAAAAGAAATTTCTCACGGGTTTATGAGTTGGACACATTGGATTTGAGACTTGAATCCAACTCTTGCTAGTCACATAGACTTAGGCAAATCTTCTCACTTTTCTGAGACGTAGTTTCCTTACATGTAAAATGGAAATAGTAATACAGATTTCATAGGAATGTAAAGATTAAATTAAAAAAATTGTGTACCATCTTTCATCCATAGTATCTAGGACAATATTGGGCACATTATGTGCTTAATCTATGCATTCTAAATAAACAAGTAACATGGAACACTTATATGTATCTACACAAAAATATCTTTCTCTCCAACTATTGTATTGTTTCATCTCTAACTTTAAAAATAGTGCCCACCATTAAAGAAGTTATGGGAAAAAGTCATTCTATCACACCTTAATTCTGTCCTTTAGTAATCATAACCCCACCTTACTTTTAGGTGTGCATAAGTAAGAAATAAAAATCAAGAGTTTGGTTTAGCTGTTACCACATGGCCAGCCTCCTTGGGTAACCCCGGGGTTTGATTGCTTCATAGGCCTATTTGCCTTGGCTTTCAAGATTATTTTTATAGACCAGTACTGCCAGCTTTTAAGATTATTCAGAATTATAGTGGCATAATTTATTTAATGCTTCATTTTCTTTATAAGAGTGGTTTTCTGGTTTAAAAAAACAAAACATCTCATAAGCCTGATGACTTAGGCCCTGACATGTTCAGCTTAATATAGGCCAATGGAGAAGAATTGGGTCACCACGTTCTGGACACAGCCCTGGAAAATGTCAGAAGTTGGATGGTCTGCTCTTCTGTCCCGGCCCCAGCTCAAATAACTTCCTGAATAAATCCTAAGTGTTTAAAAAAATAAAAATGACTCTTAAGAACATGTTTTCTTCTGGGTATGGAAAAAACACTGATGATTTTGGCTTTTCTGGAGCACCCTTTTCATTCTGAATTTGAAAGCCACAGAAAATGCAATAGTTTAATAAAATGCCAATAAGAGATGAAATATAGGAGAAATAATACAGTATCACTACTTTTGTTTGTGTTAATGAAGGTCTGGGACTTTAAAATTATTACCTACCAAAATATAAATTAACATCATCTTTAGGCAAAAACACTTGTATAAATGCTTTGCTACATGGTACCATTAAAAGAAGGAAAGGAAAAGGAAAGGAAAGGAAAGAAAGGAAAGGAAAGGAAAGGAAAGGAAAGGAAAGGAAAGGAAAGGAAAGGAAAGGAAAGGAAAGGAAAGGAAAGGAAAAGGCTAAAAAAAAAAAAAAAAGTGGGGGAGGTGGGATTTTTGGCTCTGCCTTTTGTCGAAAAAATGGCCTGAATTCTTGTTTCTCTGTTCCTGAATCCTTGACGTTAAGGTGTTGATGAGTAGTGAAAAGGATAAAAGGAACATATCAGGAAGAAGAAACTTAAAAGGCAAGGCTGATGAGTTGATGATATGAAACCCACAAGCTAAACAGTCCTTGAACAACTGAAAGATGCTCTTTTTTTTCCTTGTGTTTAATTAATGCCTCTTCTCCTAACTCAAAGGGGTCCCTAACTTGTGGTAGTTACAAAAATGCACTACTCTGATCTTCTGCTCAGGGAGCTGTTGCCCCCCTGGAACTACCACCCATTTAGTGCTGAGGCTATACTTCCCAAATGCTGTTCTCACCCAGTGAATAAACTTGGTAGGGGTATTGATATAGGTTCTTTCCAGCCAGAGACAGGACACTCTCTGTAGATGACTTTGCTACAGGATTTCCCATTGGTCTGGCCAAACCTTTCTCAGAAGTGCACTGCGATCCTCCTTCCCTTTCCCCTCCCACAGGTGTCAGACCCCCAATATTGTATGGATGCTCTTCCCACCTTTCCCTGCTCTCTTTCTCAATAAATCCCTTGCATGTCTAATCCTACTTGTTATTTGCCTCTTGGCAGACATAAACTAAAACATTCATCTACTATTCTGTTCTTGTTTAATGGTCATAAGCAGGTATTTACAAACAGAAAAGCTGATGCAAAGAAAGATTTAATAAACTGCCGAAGAGGATACTATAACTCAATGACCTGAGGCTCCTGATCCCCACAATCACTCATTTAATAAATATTTATTGAATGCCTCCTATATGCCTGGTTCTGGACCTTATCTTAAGAATAAAGAGCACCTCTTTGAGTGGCATGCTCAGATTTATGATATAATAACATCACCTGCTGCAAAGTGGGGGATGAACGGAAGGGGAGCAAGGCCAAATGGGAGGGGCCAGTTTGGAGACTGGCGCAATCACCAAGGAAGAGATGATGGTGGCATGTGTGAGAATAGCCCCAGTGTAGACAGGAGAGGTGGGGAAATATTTCACAGGGAAAACTGAGATTCGTGATTCAGCAGATATTTATCCTGGACCAAGCCCTGGGCTAAGCTCTGGGAAGACAGAGAACAAAAGACATGTTCCCAATTGCCCAGAAGCATTTGGTTGGCTTCTGTTCAAAGATGTGTGTGTAAAGGATCTTTTACTCTACTCCAGTCCCTTAAAGACCAGAGATATAATGGAAAACAGAAGAAAAAAACCCAAACCCTCCACCCCAATAAAACAAGAAAATGGCCATAAGCCTAAACCACAGACTATGAAACACAGAAGTCAATTACAGTGGAAAGCACTGCCAAAACAAGGGTGCTGAGAGCAGCCCAAAACCTCAGACTCCGAACAGGATGCAGACTTCTCTGAAAATAAGTGTCACAATAGTGTAAGGTCTAGCCAATGATCCTTTGATTAGAACAACCAGTACTAGGAGAGTTGGAGAGAGGCAGGGAGTGCTCTTGCGTGCAGTGCCCTATCATGGAAGGAAGGCAGGAGAGGTGGGCTCAGGACACACAGGCTAACGTGCCATATTACCTTCTACACCCAGAGGTAAGTGAGGGTGAGGGACAGAGGGGAATAACCAATTATCAGATCTGAACACAAAGGCTTGTGACTCACTGGGCTTCATTCTGCATCAATCTTCCCTTTAGCACAGGGACTGCAACTAGTACCTGCCGGTCAAATCCAGCCATTGCTTGTTTTTGTTCTACCATGACCTGAGAATGGTTTTTACATTTTTAAGTGGTTAAAAAAAAATCAGATGAATAATAATATTTTGTGACACAAGAAAATTATATGAAATCCAAATTTCAGCATCCATGAATAAAGTTTTATAGGAACACAACCATGTTTACCTGTTTACATCTTTTCTATGGCTGCTTTCAGGCTATTTACTAGTCTACCAGAACTTTCATAACAAAATATCACAGATTGGGCAGCTTAAACAACAGAAATTTGTTTTCTCACAGTTCTGGAAGCTAAACATTTAAGATCGAGGTGTTGGCAGAGTTGGTTTCTCTTAAGGCCTCTCTCCTAGGCTCACAGATCATCTTCTCACTCTATCCTCACATAGTCTTTTCCCTGTGCATGCACATCCCTGGTGTCTCTTCCTCTTCTTTTAAAGACACCAGTCTTATTAGATTAGGGCCTCACCTTTATGACCTCACTTAATCTTAATTTCCTCCCTAAAGGCCCTATCTCCGAATACAGCCACAGTGGGTTTAGGATTTCAATCTATGAACTTTAAGGGGACACAATTCAGTCCATAACCAGCTACAACAGCCAAGTTGAATAGTTACGAGAGAAACCGTATGTCCTACAAAGCCTAAGACATTTACTATCTGGCCCTTCACTGAAGAAGTTCGCCAAGAATATCCAAAAAATGAGAGGAGATTTTCCACCAGGGCAAATAAAATAACAGATTCAGTAGCAGAGTATTTATTATAAGATAGCAGAGTCATCAGTTCATCCTTCACCTCAGTCCTAGCTTTATATTATTCATTGAAATCAGTATGTCATATTCAAATATGAATAACAATCACAGAAGAACCATCAAGGGACATTTACAAAGAAAGTGAGAAAAAAAGTATATGTGGAGAGGTGGATTTTGGAGTAGGGCGGTGAGAACACAAGCAAACATGCACCTCAAAATGAATTACACAAAGAATTCAATAAAAATTCACAATGATAGTTCTCCATCGTTTCAAAGAAATTATAGACCACATGATCTCTCTTCAAAAGTTTTTAAGCTAAAAAAAGAAATATACCTATTAAAACAATGTATTATAAAACTACTTAAAAGTCAGCCGGCAAAGCCTAAGATTGAAATAGAAGAGAAACAGAATAATGTTGCCAACATGAAAATTACATCTGAGGCCACAAAACTAAAAGATAAGTTTAGACAGAAAACACAGCCGATACTTAGGCTTGAAGAATCTGACGAGGTGACAAATGACTATGTAAAGAATATGAGGATAAATATGGAAGAAAAAGAAAAGTCTAACATACATAGAATTGGTGTTCTGGAGAGGAGAACAACAATAAGGACACAACGAGTAATCAAACAGTAGCAGAAAAGTTTTCTGATATAAAAGAAAACTTAAGTTTGTTGCTTGATAGGATACACTGTACTCCGGAAAATCTGCAATGTCACGCGCCAGTGAACTGACTGATATCGCCCCTTACATGAATCATATAGGCATCTGGATGGAAACACTCAAGCCAAAAAGCAGTGAACATTTGTTTACAAAGGTCTTAGGAAAGTAAAATGTGACCCCAAATGCCTGATCAACTTGTTCTATAAGTATAAAAATGGCAGATAGGACTGCAAGAGTTCAAGTAACATCCAATGTACCTCCTTGAAAAATACAAATTGTTAAAGACTACCAAGAGGAAGTGAAGTGAAAAATTATCAGAGATGGAGAAACCATGAAACTAGGACGGGTAGTGAACACTGAGTCCATTTAAATACAGAATCAAGGTATTTACACAGTCTTACATAGTTTTAGTTTTATAACTATAATTCACTCAGGTTTTTATTCGGGCAATGTCAAAATAATAATATAAAAACATAATTCAAAAAGTGTGGGGAATGGCATAGAAGGTAAGATACAAATGTGCTGATTTCCTTATCTTTTATAACAAGTGTTAACAGATACTATTTAAAGTTGAAATATGTAGTTTACAAAAGCATAACAACCCAATCACTTAATGGTTTTCATATTTTCTGTTAACTTTAAGGAATCTTTATGATCTGCTTTCTCATGTGTACAGAAACTTTTAAGTTCAGCAACTCTGCTAGTCTCACTGGATTCATTTCTTACCATCAAATAAAATTGAAATATAAAAAAATTATGATGATGATTACATGTAGATTTGGCAAGGCTGTTGCTAACACAAACAGAACTTTTCTGTGAATTAGAAAAAGGCAACATCTGTTGAAGAAAAAATTACACATACACAGAGAATTCCTCTGGGTGGCTGAATTACAAAAGGCCCACCTTCCTCCTGATAAATGACCCCAGAATTTCAGACCCTCTTCACTCCCTTGGAAGGGTTCCTCTGAGCAAGGAACAACCTGCACAACATGTTTATTATTATTATTATTTTTTTAATCTTGTGACTTTTTCATTTTTCAGCTTTGTTGAGGCATAAGTGACATAGAATAAACTGCACAGATGTAATTTAGTGTATACTTTGATAAATTTTGACAATATGCATATACCCATGAAGCCATCATCACAAACAAATAATTAACATATCTACCTTCCAAAACTTCCCTTGTGCCCTTTTGTAATCACCTCTCACACTCTTTCTTGTCTCCTACCTCCAGTCCCCAGACAACCTATGATTGGCCTTCTCTCACTGTAGATTAGTCTGTATTCTTAAGAATTTTATATAAATGGAATCACACAGTATCTATTTTTTTCTGGTTTCTTTCACTTAGTAGAATGTGTTTGAGATTCATCCATAATGTTTATGTATCAAGAGTTTGTTCGTTTTTATTGTTGAGGATTCATTCCATCATATAGAGATATCACAATTTGTCTATCCATTTGTCCATGATGGACACTTAGGTAGTTTCCAGTTTTTGGCACTGCAAATAAAGCTGCTAAGGATATTCATTTATAATTCATCTTATTGATATTCTCTTTTTCTCATGGAAGTGGAATGATGGAATCATATGATAGGTATATATTTAACTTTTTAAGAACTGCCAACCTGTTTTCCAAAGTGTTGTACCATTTTACATCCCCACCAACAGTACAGAAGAGCTCCAGTTACTCCACATCCTTGCCAACACATGGTGTAGTCAATCTCTTTAATTTTAGCCATTCTAATGGTTTTAATTTTTTGTGGTTTTAATCTGCATTTCCCTAATAATTAATGAAGCAGAGTCTCATTTCCATGTGCTTATTTGCCATCTCTATACTTACTTTGATGAAGTATTTTTCAAATTATTTGTCTATTTTTAAAAAATATTTTATTTATTTACTTGAGAGAAAGAGCACAGCAGGGGGAGCAGCAGAGGGAGAGGGAGAAGCAGATTCCCTGCTGAGCAGGGAGCCTGAGGTGGGGCTCCATCCCAGGACCCTGAGATCATGACCCGAGCTGAAGGCAGGCACTTAACTGACTGAGCCACCCAGGCGCCCCTTATTTTTCCATTTTTAGAAGGTTAATTATATTCTCATTATTGCATTTTTAGAGTTATTTATATATTGTAGATACAAGTCCTTTATCAGATAAATGATTTGTGAAAATTTTCTTCCAGTCTGTGGTTCGCTTCTTCATTCTTTTAGTGAGTCTTCTGAAGAGCAGAAGTTCTTAATGCTGAAAATGTCCAATTTATCAGTTTTCTTCTATGGTTTACTTTTGGTGTCATATCTAAGAAATCTTTACCTAAATCAAGGTCATAAAGATGTCTCCTGTATTTTATTCTATAAGTTTTATAGTTTTAGATTTTCCATTTGTCTATGATCCCTTCTGAGATAATTTTTTTATGTGGTGAGAGGTACAGGCAAAGATGTTTTTTGCATATGGACATCTAATTGTCTCAATACCCTTTGCTGAAGAGACTATCTTTTCTTTATTGAATTGCCTTTGCCTCTTGGTCTGCCTACTTTTGCATTACTTAAATTCAGTGGTGGCATTTTATCTCCTTAGTTGGTTTTTTTGTTGTTGTCATCTTGATTGCACTCTTAGTTCTTGCTCTAGGGTTTACAGTTTTCATCTTTGACTTACCAGTCTATTTCAAGTAATATCATACCACTTTATGTACTACATAAAACTTACAAGACTATACTTCCATTATCCCTCTCTTTTTGGACTATTATTTTCAGACATTTTACCTCTGTATCTGTTACAAACCTTCAAATACATTGCTGTGGTATCTGCTTTACACTCAATTGTTTTAAAGAGATCAAAAACATTTTCATTTGCATCTACCCACTATTTGTCATTTCTGGTACTCTTCATTCCTTTGTGTAGATTCAGATTTCCATTCAGGATGATTTTCTTTTAGCCTGATGGACTTTTCTTAATATTTCTTGTAGTGCAGGTCTGCTGGTGATGTATACTTTGATTTTTTTAATGCATAACACAGTCATTATTTTACCTTTATTTTTTGAAGATATTTTTTCTGGGTATAGAATTCTAATTTGACTGTTTTTCTTTCAGTACTTAAACAGTGCTCCATTGGCTTGCATTGTTTCCAAACAGAAATCTGAGGTCATTCTTATCTTTGTTCCTCTGTATGGAATGTGTCTTTTTCTTTTCCTCTGGCAGCTTTTAAGATTATCCCTTTAGCATTTGTTTTAAGTAATTTCATTATGATGTGCCTTAGTGTAGTTTTCAAATTTCTTATGCTTGGAGTTCACTGAAGATCCTGGTTCTATTGGTTTGAGGTTTCTGTCAAATTTAGAAGAATTGGGCCATTATTTCTTCAAATATTTTTTTTCTTTTTCCTCTTTCTCCTTTCAGAACTCTAAAACCTGTATATGTGGCTGCTTGAAGTCACCCTATAGCCAACTGATTTTTTAAAATAGATTATATTTTTTAATGCAGTTTTAGGTTTACAGCAAAATTGAGTATAAGGTACAGAGAGAGTTCCCATATCACACACACACACACATACAATCTTTCCCACTTTCAACATCCCCCACTGAAGTGGTACAATCATTATAACTGATGAACCTACACTGACATATTGTTATCACCCAAAGTCCATAGTTTACATTAGAGTTCACTCCTGGTGTTATACATCCCATGGGTTTAGACCAATCTGTAACACGTATCTACCATTATAGAGTTATACAGAGTTTCACTGCCCTGAAAATCCTCTGTGCTCTGACTATTCATCCCTCTCTCCCCTCTAACTTCTGGTAACCACTGATCTTTCACTGCCTCCACAGTTTTGCCTTTTCTAGAATGTCATATAGTTGTAACCAAGCAGCATGTAGCTTTTTCAGATTGACTTCTTTCACCTAGAAATATGCATTCAAATTTCTCCCAGTTTTTTCATGGCTCAGTAACTCATTTCTTTTCAGCAATGAATAATATTCCATTGTCTAGATGTATCAGTTTATCTATTAATCTATTTTTACATCTTGGTTGTTTCCAAGTTTTGATAATTATGAATAATACAAATTACAATTACAATATAAATCATAATTATGAGTAATATAAACATTATAAATAAATTTTTTAAACATTCATGTGTAGGTTTTGAATTCTATGAGTTTTCAACTCTTTTGGATAAATACCAAGAAGCACAATTGCTGGATCATAAGGTAAAAGTATGATTAATATTTTAAGAAACTTCCAAACTGCCTTCCAAAGTGGCCGCACCATTTTGCATTTCCAGCAGTGAGTGAGAGTTTCTATTACTCCACATCCTCACCAGCATTTGCTGTGACAAGTGTTCTGGATTTAGACCATTCCAGTAGGTGTGTAATGATATCTCAGTGCTGTTTTCATTTGCATTTTCTTGATGACATATGATGTGCAGCATCTTTTCATGTTTATTTACCATCCAGATATCTTCTTTGGTGAGGTGTGCTTTTTCTTTCCCCCAAACTCTTTTTTCCCTGTGTGTTTCATTTTGGATAGTTTTTATGTCTTCACTTTCACTCACCGATCTTTTCCTCTGTAGTGTCTCAACTGCTGTAAGTCTTATGCAGTGCATTTTTTTTTTTTTTTTTTTTACCTCATTCATTACTAGAAGTTCACTTTGGATATCTTTTTGTATCTTTTATGTCTCTACTTAACATGCTTAATCTTCTAGCTTCTTGAACATATGCAATGTGATTATAACAGATGTTTTAATGTCCTTGTCTAAGAATTCTATCATCTGTGGCATTTCTGGCCTGTTTCTATTAATTAATCCTTCTCCTCGTTATGGGTCATATTTGCCTGCTTCTTTGCATTCCTGGTAATTTTTAGTTGAATGTCAGTCTTTGTGAGTTTTTCCCTGTTGAGCGCTGAATATTTTTATATTCTTATAAATATTCTTTAACTTTGTTCTGGGATGCGGTTAGGTTGGTTGGAGACAATTTAATCCTTCCAAGGCTTGCTTTTAACTGAAATCAGAGCAGCCTTTATTCTCAGGCTCATTTTTCCCAATTATTTAAGCAATTTCCTTTGAGTTCACTACTCAATGTCCCTGTGAATTGCAAAGATTTTTTTAACTGGGTGAAGAGAACACAAACTATTCTCAGCCCTGGGTAAACTCTGGGATTGCTACCTCTGATCTTTTCTGGTGGTTCTTTCCCTGGCCTTGGGTAATTTCTTCACCAGCATGTGCTGATCAGTACTCAGCTGCAGATTTAAGGCTTGGGAAACCCTCTAAGCCACCCCTGTCCCCCCCAGGGCTCTCCCTCTGTGTGAAGTTCTTCCTCCCGTGCTCTCCCTTGGATTCTAACTATTCTCGTCTTCCTATGGCCCAACACTGTCTCCTCAAGTCAGGGAGACCATCAGGCTCTGTCTGGATTCCCCCTCTCTACACTGCAGCCTAGAAAGTTTCCTCAGGAAGTAAGCTGGAGCAACCGTCAGGCTCCACTTGTTGATTTCCCCTTTTCTAGGGTTGACTGTCCTGTACTGCCAGATGTCCAATGTCTGAAAACCACTCTCATACATTTCATCTGTTTTGGGGTTTTTTGTTGTTGTTGTTGTTGTTGTTGTTGTTATTTAAAGTGGGAAGGTATATCCAGCTCCTATTATTCTATCTTAGCTGAAAGTAGAAGTATCAAATGTGTTTTTGTAAAATTATTTTTTTCCTATCTATTTATCTGTCAAGAGGTTTATGGGATGAAGGTCAACAGTATTAATGAAGGTTGTTTCTGGATCATGGGATTAGGGTGATATTGTAGTTCCTTCTTTGTGCTTTTCTGTATTTCTTAAATTTTTAAAATTGACAGTGTATCACTTTTATTTTTAAAAAATAACCTATGGCTCATTTCTCCAATAGAGCATTTACTAACCCAAATTAAAAAATAAAAATCATTAACATTTATTTTTTTCTAGATTTCTAAAGCATCATGCAGAATCAACTAAAAAAAAAGGCAAAGAAAGAAGAGCAATATCTTTTTTGCACTAAACTCAAATTGCCAGTTCTATACTTTAAAACTATATTATCTAACCTGAAATTCTGGCAATTTGAAGCCTGCTTAAAAATCTAACTATGTGTGATAGATGTACAATAGCATGCTCTCAGCAATAAAAAGGAATGAATTATCAATGCATGTAGCAACGACGATGAATCTCAAAACAATTAGGTTGAGGGTCAGAAACGAGACAAAAAGGAGCACATATCAAATAATTTCATATTTGTAAAATTCTAGAAAATCCAAACTAGCTACTATAACAGAAAGTAGGTCAGTAGTTTCATGAGGACGACAGTAATGAAGGAAATTACCAAGGGGCATGAGAAAACCTTTGGGATGGATATGGTCATTATCTTGGTTATGATGAGGGTGTCCTGGGTTTATACATATGTTAAGGCTTATCAAGTTGTACACTATAAATATGTGCAATTTATTGTGTGTTAATTACATGTCAATAAGGCTGAATAAAAAACACTGATTTTAAAATTGAAAAAAAAATCCTGTGACATACATCTCTTGTAAATTCATAGAGAGGAAATAAAGGATATATCAAGGACCTGCTCAGTGCTAGAGTATTAAGTGTCAGTACTAGGATTTGTCATCCAATCCCCATCAACCACGTGAGGCAGGCATTATTATTCCCACATTTTACAAATGAGGAAACCCAGACTCAGTGAAATTAAAGGTCCCTCAGTGAGGACCCTGAAATTTGAACTACGTCTTTTTTTTTTTTTTAAGATTTATTTATTTATTTTAGAGAGAGAGAGAACATGCTCACGGGGGGGAGGGGAAGGAGAGAGGGAGAGAATACTCAAGGGGACTCCCCACTGAGCACAGAGCCTTAGTGGGGCTTGATCTCAGGACCCATGAGATCATGACCTGAGCCAAAACCAAGAAGGGGATGCTTAACCACCTTAGCCAACCAGGCACCCCTGAACTAAGTTTTATTTCAGATTTTTGCCTTTTCTACAGTAGTACAGGCCTCTTAGGGCATTTTTGCCTACTAGGAATCTTAAGTTTCATTTATACTTATTGGTTTATAACAATACTCTTGCTTATCATGGGTTTTTATAAAATTAGGTTATGGTTTAAGCTTTTTAAATTAGGATGATTTTTACAGACTACTCAAGATTGAGATGAAATATTTAAATGTGTAATACTGGTTTTTCTTTGTTTCCACTTGTCATGTTATGCATGTTTATATAAAATTTAAAACCTGGAATAGATACACTTTGTAGAATGGCCAGTGGAACCAGAAATAAATATATCATTTAGAGAACATCACATGTCCACCTTCTGTTAAAGTCAATAGTTTATAAACTGTTAGCAGCAATCTCCATGTAATTTGCTTTGCCATAAAATGAAACGATATGATTTTCTCTAATTTTTTCTTTGTATTAGGAACACAACCACAATAAGGAAGAAAGAAACGTGAATGTTATTTCTCTTTCTACTAACTTTCCAGCCTACCACACACTCTTCTCTGTCACAAACCTGCATGCTGTCTGATCTGCTCTATCACCCATTTCCTTGTCCATGTATTCTATCTTTTTTTTCTGAACTTGTATGTAGGTTACTCTCCCAGGAATGCAGTCCACCCTAAAAATTTCACTATTCTTTAAAGATCTGTTTGAGTGCTGCCTTAGCTCTGTGTTATTGTTGATCCAAAATAAGTTTTGGAGGGGCACATATATAAAAAGATTTGACTTGTATGAGTGAGAATATTTTGTGCTTCATTTGACATCTTACTGCTTTAACTATAAGTCTTTTTTAAAAAAAGTATTATTGAAATGTTCATATACAGACAAAACTATAGAGACTAGTATAATAAACCCCCATGTACCCATCCCACTGCTTCAGTAATTACCAACAATTACTGAAGGTAATCCTGATCAGAAATGATGAACTCCTTCTTCCCAATTCTTGGAATGTTTATTGTCCATACCATTCACTTAACCCTTAGAGATCCCATACCACCTTATCAGTCTGCATACTACCTTTACCCTTTCATATTTTAAATTATGGTAGGGCAGAAGTCCTGTCGTATACTTCTATGCCTCTCAAAGTGCTTAGCTGAGTGCCTCCCTCTTAGTAAACGGTCAGTACAATTGGTGAATAAATGAGTAAGTAAATGATAGTCAAGTCTCCAGAAGTGCCAAGGAATGTCAGAGAAAGCAGGAACCAGCTGTACAGAGCTCACTATGGTTACACAGAGATCTGGGGTGTACTAACCTAGGCCTAGAGGTGCAAAGCAAAATGAACAGAAATGTGTGCAGGCACATATTACATTCTGGGATCCTCATTCACCCTGGTGGGAAATAGTGTTTTATCCCTTTTGGATGTTAAAATGTATGCATAACGATAAAGTATTAGAAGGTCAATGGTTATTGAAATACATGCCCATCAAGTGGTGTGATGTCTGGAATTTATTTCAAAATAAGCTGATAAGGGCCTGGAAAAGAATATTGATGAAACAAAACTAGTTTGTTGGTAATTACTGAAGCAGTGGGATGGGTACATGGGGGTTTATTATACTAGTCTCTATAGTTTTGTCTGTATATGAACATTTCAATAATAATTTTTTTTTAAAAAATATTTATAGTTAAAGCAGTAAGATGTCAAATGAAGCACAAAATATTCTCACTCATACAAGTCAAATCTTTTTATATATGTGCCCCTCCAAAATTTACTTTGGATCAACAATAACACAGAGGCTCACAGTTGGAAGAAAATCTATTTCCATGCCTCAACACCCTTAAAGCCATAACTGAAATACTGGAGCTCTGTGCTTGTCCTATTCTACTTTTGCATAATGATACCACATATTTCTTTATTCATTTAAAAAAAATGTGCTGAATGCCTACTATGCGCTAAATACCACATTAGATGCTATGGTACCAGCCTGCGAGAAGCTCCCAGTGCAGCACAGAAGTCAGATTACAGGTAGTCAGTTAAACCTTGGATCTTCCCCACTTCTGTAAAAGTATAAACTCAAGCCAAAAATTAGGGATTTATCTTTGATTCCTCTCTTTTTCTCATTCCATATATCCAGTCCATTATCAAGTCTTGTCAACTCTACTTTCCATAATGTTCTCGGTTTTCCTCTTCTGTCCTGTATTTCTATAGCCTTCACTTCTATTTTCTTTATTTCTACCACTCACCAGGATCTGTTGCAGCCTCCTAATTGGTCCTCTTGCTTCCACTTTTGTATTCCTATCATTCATCCCCCAAAATAATCTTAAAATATATATACGTCAAATAAGATTCTTCCCCACAATAGGTTCCCATTGCATTCAGGATGGAACTTAGCGGATCTGGCCTGCAATAGACCAACTGGCCTACCTGAAGAAATGACATGCGCTACATCACAGATGTGTTCCAGCCTGGCTGAGAAAAAAAAATCTGCCAATGACTCTATATATAGTATATTATCTTTCCTAAGGAAATATGGAAGTATATGACCTGGCACTGCCATCACCGGCTTCCGGTCAGTTGTTAGGTTAATACAGTTGCCATTAAGGAAAAAAATGAGAATAAGGTGTAACTATAACTTTCCCCTATACTCCTAGCAAGCAAATAAAGTATTTTCAGACTTAGAGCCTCAACATTACACCATGAAATGAATGTGCTCACTATTTATTTATACTTTATTATAGCTCAGTACTTGCATACTAATATCGTATAAAAATTTAAAGGCTGGATAGAAGTTAAATGAAAATATCTCTGTGAAAAGAGTAACTATAAACAAAAATCCAACAAACAAACAAGCCAGCTAATCTAGATGAGTAGCATGTATTATATCATTAGCTGGTATTTCTAAATTGCTTTCAAAGAAGAAGACGCAGCATAAATGTAAAGTACTTTAGGAACCAAAGGTTTCTGGGAACTCAAAAGTCTTTTTAAGTCCTAAATACAAATTTAAGACAATCCAAAAGAGAAATAAATACTTGGCATTTATTCCTGACCCCTGATCTACATAATAGCAAGAACAAAAGTAAAATTTTTTCTAAGGAAAAAACTAGTGTATGGTTGGGTAGGAGATCTTTTTATTTTCCATGAATACACTAAACAGAAGAGAAATCTCCTGAAAGTTTGCTCTTCTGTAGAAAACTAGAAGGACCCATAACAGGTTTTGATGTTGAAGTTAAGAGTCCCATAAGTGCAGTACAAGGACGTTCTTCTCAAGGCAAAATAAGGACACTTATTAAATCTGATGCAGGTTGAATGTTTTGGTGTTGTGTATTCAGGCTAAGGGTATAGTAATAATAAAGAAAACCATTTGCAGGTAGGTAAGTAGGATAGGAGAACTTACCATATCCAAGCACTTAGACACTTTACCTGTACATCTATCTTGTTTTTGTTCTTTTTTTTTTAATATTTATTGATTTATTTGAGAGAGAGAGACAGAGAGAGAGAGAGAGAGAACACATGGGGTGGGGAGGAGCAGAGGGAGAGGGAGAGAGAAAACTAAGCAGACTCCTCGCTGAGTGCAGAGCCTGACATTGGGCTCGATCCCACGAACCTGAGATCAAAACCAAGAGTCGGACACTTAACCGACTGAGCCACCCAGGCACCCCTGTACCATTTATTTTTATCTTCACAACAACTAATAAGGTAGATGCTTTTATTATCTCCACTTTACAGATGGTAAGTATTTTTGATACTATGTCTGAATGTTTTCATCTCATTAATCTCTGGGACTGATTTAAGGGTGTTTCTGAACTGATGTTCAAGGGGATGATCATTAAGGTCTTTATACTCTAGTCATTTTTTGGAAAATTCTAGTAAGTCATGAGACTTTTTGCTCTTATGCAAAGCTAGTGGCAGGGTGCCAGAAATAAGGGAAGTTAAAATGGTGCAGTATCTTTCTAGAAACTGTATTCAGTCACAGGGATATAACCATTGGTTCTATGTGAATGATTCCCAAAGAAGCTATCACCACTCTGAACTCTTCACTCTAGCTGTAATCCTGCATCTCCAAATTCCTGAAAGACTCTCTCAAGTGGATATGCTTCTGGACATCTAATTCAATATTCTAAATCACAATTCAAAAATTTTTTTTCCATCCTATTTACCTTCCTTCGTGCCTAATTTATACTAAAGACACTGATATCTCTATAGGCATTTGAAACATTTTTATCTTTAGCTTTGATCTCTTACTGCCTCTTCCATTCAATTAATCCTTGACTCTCTTTGTAATACTTAGCAACCATCTGTTCTTTCCTCTCCATATGAGTAATTCTTACCAATGGAATAAGAGCAGAAGTAATATGATAATTTCCTGGCCAAGGCCTTCTCTACTCTTCCCTTTCTAATCTTGCAGATGAGCCACCTGCTAACCAAAAATATATGCCTCAAACTAATATGTCAAGTCATTATTTATTTGGGGCATCTATTTGTTACCATAGCCTAGCATACCCTAATATATATACTATATGTCTGACATTGTGCTAAGCACTTTATATAAATTACCCTCATTTAATCTTCAGAATAATACTACAAGGAATACATTATTACTATTCCTCTCACAGAAAATAAAACTGGAGTTTATATAGTTCAATAAACTTGTTCAATGTCACAAGTAAGTTTCAGAACCAGGATTAAACACAGGATTGTCTATTCCAAGGCCCACTTTTTAACCAATATTAAATGACCCCTCTCACTAATAATAAATGAACAATAATTTTAAGAATCAAAGTTGAGGTATCATAGTTTCTCTGTCTTTGGACCTTTTTGAGAGATGTTTCAACATTTTGGCTTATTGAATGAGAAGTCTAGTTCATATAGAATCCCCCTCACCATGATTATTGGTAGGGATTATGAAACTGAAATAACTTATATTTCATTCAACAAATATTTAAAAACAATGTTTACCAGGTACTTCCAAAGACATTGCATACATGAATGGACACCAAAGAGGTAATATTAGAGCAAAGGGGATAGGGAAATTTAATAAAGGTATTAGGTGCACACAACAATCTGTAAAATAGCAAAAACATGCATTATTATTCCACTTTATGTAAGAGGAAATTCGGACATTTGGTTTAAGATTAGTCTAATCTTATATAATGAGCTAATGATAGGGACAGAAGTAAGACCCTAGTCACTAGAGCGCAAAAATCCCAACGAATCTATTCCAAGAAAGGTGGGGACGAGGGGAGATTATGTTCATAAGACACTAGCTGTACTGTTTTTAAAGAGTCACTGCTAGGATGATCTTAAAATATGCGTAAGATTTTTAACCAAATGCTTTTGTTATTTTTCATAGGAAAAGACAAAGACTATGAAAGTGCCCTCACCATCTAGTCATACAGAAAGAGGAAGAGATCTGCCTGTAGGGATGTGCTACAGAGATCTTTCTGCATGATGCAAAACTAGAAACCAGCCATGCAGAGGAGCAGCACCCGATTCCCGTGAATGCCTTACAGAGATGGCTGAATCACGTTTCATCCTTAGCTTCTAAGCACACAGATCAATCTAAATAAACTCCCAATTCTTTTTTATTTGCTGGATTCAGAAAGGAAGTTCTACTTCAGAATGGAAAGGAATACTTAATATTCCCTCAGAGGGCTCTTCCCATTCTAAAATATACCATGTGCATGGCTGTGTTTCAGAAGTAATTGATCGCCAGAGTGGATACATTCACCATTCAGTCCCATTAGGCTCCCTGCTTTTTTTGGCTCCTTGGGGAAAAAAAAGCCATGTGACCAACTGATTTTATGCCTATCTGCAATGCAGATAAACATATTTTCATTTTTAAAAGCAAAACAAAGTGACCTTCCTGAGAAATGTTCAAGGATCCTTTCAAAATGAACACAAATCTTTTCAGTATAAATAAGCCAAGCAACATTAGAGACACTTCTAACTTAAATTTACTATTTTCTAGATAGCTGAAGTAGGAAATGAAGTTAACAACACAGAAAGAATATTCTTTCATTGTGAATTCTCTATATTAAGCAAATTATTCAGAGGAAGATACAATATTTATGAACTCATTTCTAAAATAAAATAAAATCCTGGCAAATGAAATTACATAGTATACTCACCTTGTTTTTCATCAAATTATAAAACAGATGGTGCCTTTCTTTTCTATATGTAATCTCCCTAAGAGTGTGGATTTAGCCAGTTTTTAAAATTTACTTTTCATAACAAGTCTTTTTTATTTAGAGCTTGTCAACAGTGTGTAATTATTTTTCCAAAATTCAATTATAAAAAAGAAAATCATATGTCAGAATTTCTCAATCTTCACACTATTGACATTTAGGGCTAGAAAATTCATTGTCATATAGTGGTGGTGGGGTATGGAGCTGTCCTATGCATGTTTAGCAGCATCTGTGGTCTCTTCCAACTAGATTCCAGTAGTATCTTCTCTTCCCTGCCCCAATTGTGACTTTTAACAACACAAAATGTCTTCAAACACTGTCAGTCGTCCTCTAAGGGGGTGGAGGGCAGGGAGCAAAATGACCCAGTTGAGAACTACTGACATATACTGATGCTGCTATGTAATGCTATGTAACTTAGTGCAGCTTTATGCTCAATACCAAAAACTAAAACATGCAACAATCCTCCACGCAGCAAAGATGCACCGAGGAAGTACCCTCAACTATTCAGCTTCCCAATCCACTTAGGATGGTGCAGAATCATGTGTATGTGAGGATGGGACCTGGGGCTCTTTAGGTGAAGAGCAGGTCTAACATTGAAAGGAATATGTGTAGACAAATTATGATTCATCCTATAGTTTCTCCATGGCCTTGGGGTCCCATTTAGTCCTAATCAAGTCCAAGAGGAATGTGAAACTATCTAGATTTTAGAATATCTTTGGCTCTTTACTGGTTCAAATGTATCTGGAGGGACCAGACTTCTCAAAACTCAGGCAACTGAGCTATTTTTTGAAACGGTCTGGCTTGGCCTCAAGGACTCTATCCAAGGGTGATTTCTCCATAAACACATATTAAATGAAACTATAGGATTTAAAAAAAAAATTAAGACGAAGATACATAAGATTCAGAGTTGTCTTGGACTTGCTGACTTGTTGGCTTCTTGATTCATCATTTATCAGGTGTGTACCATGTGCTAGGTACAGTGTTAGACACAGGGGATACAAAAATAAGTAGAATAGCATCCTGCCCCAGGGAGATGGGTCTGGTGTCCCAAATGCAAAGAATACTGTAACTGATTAAGGCCCTACAATGGACCCTTATGTAATATAAAATCCAGAATAGGTATGTCATCCACATTTTTAAAACAAGGAATTAATACCCAGAACTATTAAGTAATTTGCTCAGTTTTACAGAGCTAGTAATTGCCAAAGTTCACGTGTGAAGCTATATCTGTCTGACTCTAAAATACATATTTTTAGACATACGTATAAGTTATAATTATATAATTATATAACACCAATAAATATATGTATTAAGTTTCAGCAATAATATATGGAGAAAAAGGAGGTTAAATCTGTCTGGAAGGGTAAGAAGCACTTTCACAGAAGAGTGGGTATTTACATCAAATCCTTAAGGATAAATACAGAGAGTTGTTTTTTCATCTCTCATTGTCACCGCGTTCACATGGCCAACAATCAAAATATTGAAAGTCAACGATGCACAAAAGCACTGTGCTGAGAGTTATGAGGGGCAGGCAGTGCCTCTCAAATTGTGGTCCCTGGACCAGCAGCATCACATCATCAGGAACTTGCTGGAGACAGAAATCCTTAGCCAAACCCCTGCCCTTGTACCTTCTGAATCAAAATCTCTGGGGATGGAGCTCAAGGATCTGTATTTTAATACGCTCTTCAGGCGATTATGGTGAATGCTAAAGTTTAAGAAGCACTAAACAATTCATTATGTAACAGTTTGTTACATACAGTTTGTAAATAAACTTGAAATTAAAGGCATAAAGCAAAGCTTTCTAAAAGTGTGCCATGAATGGGTTACAGGTGTACCAAAATCTGGATCTCCGTGGCCCTGGCAACCACCTGGTGGTTTTGGGGTAGCCAAAGCCCCAGTTCATTACTTTTAGCTATGAAAACCTCATTAATACACTCCAAAATGCTGGGGGAAAACTTCTATTTTCCTTAAGTGCTGCAATGTAAAACGTTTGGGAAGCTCTGGTACAGACAATAACTGCTGTCTTATTTCAAGACAAAAAACACTTTGGATGGGGCTGTTGGAGCAGCATTCCTTGGAGTGATGGAATACAAAAGGCTCTTAAACCTGTCACATTCTCCTTGTGACGACAAGAAACACTTTCTCCTCTCTCTTTAATCACACTACCCCACTCAGGTATGAGCCGTACCTTCAACTAATATAAATAAATAAATAGACTCTCTCCAGTGTGAGGTACAAAACATTTTTGAAATTGGAAAGAACAGACACACAGAGAACTATTTCAAATGGATTGCAAATATAAGTGTGAAAAGTAAAATAATAAAGATTTTAGAGGAAAATGTAGAATATTTTCATGATCTTGAAGACGTCAAGGTTTTCTTAAACAGAGCACAAAAGACACTCACTGTAAAAGAATAAAAAATTGATAAATTGGACTATATTAAAATTTAAAACTTCTGTTATCAAAAGACATCAAGAATGAAAAACCATAGAATGAGAGAAGATATAGACACACATTTTATAAATATATATGTGAAAAAAATATTCACAATAAAAAATGGACAAAATCCTTGAAGAGACACAAAAGAGGATATCCAAATAACCAATACACATAGGAAATTATGTTCAATATTGCTGGTCAGCAAGGAAGCAGAAATTAAAAACACAATGTGATACCATTACACAGAATGAATAAAATTAAAATGACTGACAACAGCAAACATATTTTGGTGAGGTGCAAGTGCAAACTGTTACAACCACAAGCAGAAACTATTTGGCAGTATCTATCAAAACTAAATATATATACATCTACTCCTACAGCAACTCCATTCTTAGATGGACCAAGAAATGCACTCATATGTGCACTAAAGTTGTAATAGCCACAAGAGAGAAATTACAAATACCCATCTATAGTAAAAGGGATAAATAAGTCATCATATACTCACACAATGGGATAACATACAGCAAAGAGAATGAATGAGCTGTATCTCACACAATTTAGATGAGTCTCATAAAAATAATGTTGAGTGAAAGAAGTTGACACAAAGGAATGCATACTGTATGTATTTCAAGAACAAACACACAAAAAACTAATCTAATAAAAAACTAATGTTATTAGAAGTTGGGAAATGACTAGAAGAAATATAAAGGGAAACTGGTGATATTCTATTTCCTGATCTAGATGCTGATTATATGGGTATGCTGCATTATATCAAGGTATACAAAGGTATGTAAGTGTCAAGGTGGACACACACAATGCATATTTTTAGTCAAGTACATATGACACTTCATTAAAAAGTTAAAAAAAAAAAAGGACCAGGTAAATTCCTCCTCAAAAGTAATCAATCTAGCCACACAAACCAGACTTCTGTCCTTTTGCCGTACCTGTCCCCACACTCATTCCCTCCCTGCCCTCTGCTGATGAACACATTCTTGATTCATATGGTCAGTGCCTTAGTTCAGGTTTGTATTGTTACTGCTCAGTGGCTAGCATAGGCCTAGAATGTGTAGGACTTCAGTAAGTAATTGCTGAACAACTCGATGAATGAATGAATGACCATGAAAGCCTCGCATGTGGTTTTTTTTCCAGTGAACTCCTGATGACGCAGCCGAAGTGATCTCTGGACAACACCAGTCTGACGATAACACTGTTGCCGACAACACTTCCGCACGAATTCCTGTTCCTCCCTCCACGTCTGGCTCCCGTCTTCATCTCTGGGCCCATCTCTTGTCACTCGTGTGGACACGCTGCTCTAGCCACAATGGAAGGAACAGCAGCTTCCAGGTTCTTTCATTCTTGAATGTTTGCCCATCCTGTTTTCTCTTTCTAGAATACCCTCATCATCTAGCTAACTTCTATTTGCTCTTTGTATTTTACCTTGTCATTATCCGACTGGGAAACATTCTTTGACGATCTCAAGTTGAATTAAGAGCTCTGGGCTCCAGCACCAATGCATGTATACTTCTGTCATAGCAAAATTAGCACAGCACTGACTGCATGTGTTTACTTGTTAGCATTTCTTATTTCACAGATAGCAACTTGAGGGTTGGGATCACGTCTTATCTTTGAATCTCTATACCTAGCATAGTGCCCGATATACAAAATATATAGAGAGGCATATTATTAAATAAACAACTGGCATTCCAAATATCATCATACTAGTATATAATAACTTTTTTTGGAGTGGGGGGTGGTTTGCTATGAAAAGAAAGTGGAGGGGCGCCTGGGTGGCTCAGTTGGTTAAGCGTCTGCCTTCGGCTCAGGTCATGATCCCAGGGTTCTGGGATCGAGCCCCACATCGGGCTGCCCGCTCAGTGGGGAGCCTGCTTCTCCCTCTCCCTCTGCTTGCCACTCCCCCTGCTTGTGCTCTCTCTCTTGCTCTCTCTCTCTGTCAAATAAATAAATAAATAAACCTTAAAAAAAAAAAAAGGCAGAAAAATCAGAGGAAAGTAATTCGATCCTAGGTAACTGATGGCCTGGTAAGGCAAATTATGCCTGCATTTTATTAACAACCTAAGCAGTGTGAAAATATTTATGGTCTACTATATTTTAAACATACGGACAGTATCACTTAATCTTCACAATGACCCCAAGTGGAAGGTATATTATTATCTCCACATATTATATATGATGAAATTGAGGCTCAAATAGATTTCATAACTTGCCTGTACCAACGAGCAGAGTTTGGATTTCAACCGGTCAGACTACAAAGTCGGATTATCTTTCCTGATACCTGCACAGGCTGTTCTGTAGGTGCCAAACTACTGAAATTACTGATGAGGACCTAACACCTTGTAATGTTGTTCCTTAGGTACCACCTCAGGGGCCTCCTAAAATAATTTTGGAAAACTTATACTTTTCATAGTTGATATCCAAAATTTTTAATACACATTTAAATAGCAGCAAAAGATGTAAGTCCTGGTATGCTGTAAATATTATATTTTATAAGAGAACTGTGACACCACTTTTTTCCATGTATCCAATGGAACTAAAATTCCACAACCATTGGTTTCCAACATCACCCACTTTAAAAAAATGAAGTAAAATATAAGGTCAAATGACAAACTGGAAAAAAATATTTGTAGTATATCACTTTCAAAGGGTTAATATTCAAATAAAGAGCTTCTAAAGGTAGAGAAGGACCTTGGGCACCTGGGTGGCTCAGTCAGTTAAGTGTCTGCCTTCTGCTCAGGTCATGATCCCAGAGTCCTGGGATCCAGCCCCAGGTGGGGCTCCCTGCTCAGTGGTGAGCCTGCTTCTCCTTCTCCTCCTAGCTTGTGCTCTCTCTCTCGCTATCTCTGTCTCTCTCTCTCAAATAAATAAAATCTTTTTTAAAAAAAGGTAGAGAAAAACCCAACGATTTAAAAAAAAAAAACGGGCTACTGAAATGAACACATGATTCACAGAAAAGTGGTTCATAATGTTTTTAACCATATGAAAAGATGATCAGCCTTGCTCATAATAAGATAAATGCACATTAAAAGTATACTGAGATTACCATTTCTCACCTATTAAATTAGTACAACTCCAAAAATTCAACAGCATTCTCTGTTGGCAGGAGGAAAGAGGCACGGCATACACTGCTGGTAGGAATGCAAACACAGTAAGACCCTTATGAAGAGGAAGTTGGCAATACCTGGCAAAGCTATCAATGTATTTATCCTTGGATCCAAAATTGTATTTATTCCACTTATCCCAAAGACGCTCAGGCAAAAAAGCAAAATGACAGATGTATTTCCTAGGTTTTGGCATTAAAAAACAAACAAAAAAACCCCACAACAGATGCTTATTGCATTACAGCATTATTTATAAAAGGTGAAGACTGAAAGCACTAAAATGTATAAAGGGATTGGTTGAATAAATTATGATACATCCATGCAATGGAGTTCATAGTGTTGACAAAAGAAATAAAGAATGTCTCTATGTGCCACTATGGTTAAGCCCAGGATATATTGTTAAGAGAAGGAAAAAGGAGTGCGTAGTGTGCTATAGGTTAAGAAAGGACAATACATGGGGTGCCTGGGTGGCTCAGTCAGTTGAGCATCTGACTCTTGATCTCAGCTCAGGTCTTGATCTCTGGGTTGTAAGTTTAAGCCCTGTGTTGGGCTCCATGCTGGGTGTGGAGCCAACTTAAAAAAATATTTTAAAAAATAATAAAAAAGAAAAAGAAAGGGTAATACGCATATTATATGTGTTTAACGTGAGTGTATATCACATATATGTATGCATATATATTATATACACATATATAATTTAAAGCTAACAATGGAAGTATAGTCTATAATTTGTTTTAAATCATTAGCTATTGAAGAAGGAAACAGAGTAGGAGGAATATGGATAGAAGCTAAGACTCTCTTATATTACATATTCAAGCTTAGAACTACAGAATTATAGAACAATATTAAAATTTTAAAAAGAAATCCATTCAAATGAAGAAATAAAATGAACTAAATGAAATTAAATGTTTATCCAGTTGGTAATGTAACTATACAGAGAGGAATTACTTGTAGTGATTTATAAAATGAATATTAACTCTTTCCAATACTTATATTAATAGTGGTCGTACTGGTATTCTCATTCTGACACTCTCGTGGTCTATATTTTGGAACAAAACAAATGAGTAATTTTATGATATTCTATCATTCCCAGTGTTTTTTGAGAACCTGGGTTCTTACTGAGGGAAAGAAGAACACAGATATAAAATCAAAGTAGGGATGTAAAAACGCTGTCGTACCGAATTTAAGTTAGAATCATGAATATGAACTCACGATTATTTTGTCTTAAAATACATTTACACACATGTCTATAATTCTTTTATCTAGCCATGGCCAAGGCTTAGACACAATGACTTCGCCTAGTAGAAGTGAGAATTCAAACCGTGATTTCCAACTTCCATTTGGAGTAAATGTAAAGAGAGCTCCTTGGGGGAAATGGCTGATTTCAGGTCTAGAGCAGAAAATGTTTATGATGAGGCTGAAGGGTCTTGTCACACTTGAAAGCAAGGAAGCTATCAAAAATTACTAGGGTCATGTCAAATGAACCAGAAGCCAACCTCAAGAAGATCCCACTGATCAAAAAATCATGGTAACAGCAGGAGATGAAAGCATATCAAATATGTTTAAATCCATGAGTTCTCAGTGACCTAAAAACATTAACAAATAGTTCACCACTGGAGAATGCTGATGGACAAATTCATTATTTTGGAAACTGGTAAACAAAAAGAAAGAACCAAGCATCAATCCTGCCTTTCCTACATGAATTGTACCAAGAGGTAACCAAATAGTAGATGTGAGAAAGTTAATAAAAACAGAATGATTAGAATATACTAATTCTGTACACTAGCATTTGCAATCCCTAATGAAATAATGGATCTAAACATCTGATAGCTCCTGCTGCTAACATTACAAAAAAAGAGAAACAGATATTAGGTGCTTCCTAACAGATGAAGACAACGTCATCTATGAGGTAGTCTTACCAAGAAGTATTGAACGACAGCCTATTTACACCTCTAGATTCAACCATCAATTCACAAGAAATACAGAGAAGAAAGGAATATGCGAAATGCAATCATCCAAGTCCAGTTTGTATGAAACTCTACAGAATACGCAACCCAATTTCTTCAACAAATAATTTAGCAAGGAAAAAAAAATCGAGAGAGAGAAAGGGAAAGATAGAACCTATAAGTTCAGAGACTTAAGAGTCATATAACCAGTTCTAATGTAGGGACTTTATTTGGATCTTTAGTTTAAAAAAACAAACAAAAAATTTGGATTGGAAATATAAGCACTGACTGGATATTTCATGATACTACAAATTATTGGTGATATTAGTTCTAAGACTGATTTGTGGTTATGTTTTTTTTTAAGTCCTTATTGTTTAGAGATAAATGCTAAAATATTCACTGACAGATTGACACAATGATTAGAATTTGCTTCAAAATAATACAGGTAGGGGAGATGTGGGTGGGAGTACAGATGAAACAAGATTGGCATGAGCTGATAACTATGGAAGCTAGGTAATGGGTACATAGGGTTCATTGTTACTCTTCCTTCTAATCTTTTATGTATTTAGAAATTTTCATAATAAAATGTAAAAAAATCCAACAGTTGGAAATACTATAGTGTTTTTCTTTTTGAAATCCATTCCATTTACCTATCCTAATTTTATTCCAATGTAAAAAGACTTTAATAAAAAGGATTTTACTGATCGCCTATTCATATTTCTGCAACAAAAATAAGTATACATACGTAGATTTTTAATTTTTTAGAATTTTCTTATAGTGATATGACTCTAAATGTAAAATTTCTTCTACATTTTTATAATTATTAATATACAACTGGTTGAAATTTTAAAATAAACTTAATAAGTGTTGATAATTATCAAAGGTAAAAGTAGTATTTTATTTAAATGCATCTTTTAATGGGTAAGTGTGGAAAGTTTATGGAGACTTGGTTAAGGGAGGCTTCATATTTTTAATTGTTCCTTTGTTTGGTGCACCAGACAAATAGATAAAACGCAAGTAAGATCCAGTTTGAAGTTTGAAGTCTAGCCATAATCTAACAAAGAAAGGTTTCAGACAAAAATTCTCAGACTAGTTTGTATTTTTTAATTTTCTTCTTTTTTTTTTTTCATTGAGCAGATGGAAAGGAAGTACAAATCATATGGGAGGAAATAAAATGATAACTCCAAAACTGGCCAAACAGTATATACAATTGATTCGGGAACACCCTTGACTGCCATCCTGATTAGGGTCTGGATTAGGATTAGATAAAACCTTCAAAATGCATTTCCATATGGAACTGCCCCAAGGGCTCTTCCCTGGCAAGACGGTCACAGGATTCAGAAGTGAGTCAAGGTTGCGAAGTCCTTGGGAGTTAGTTGGAGGGCTCTCTGATGACACAGAATCAATCAGAACTGCCTAGAGAACTTTTAATAACAATAAAATTTCTGGAATGAATTTTATGGATGAAAATCTAGAACAGCTGTAGATCTCCTAAGACTGTTTGGTCCAGACCAGGTGGCCTCAGAAGACAATTAAAATTAAAATATGACAAATATATTAAGTACTTGGGCCCAATAAATAAGTGAGCAATCAAAAAAAAAAAGGAGAAAATTAGGGTTTGAAAATAATTGATAATCAACTTTGGCCATAACTCAGGATGTTTAAAAATAACTATAAATTATGGCTCTATATAAAGTATATGATTTTTCTTGGGAAAATGAAATGAGACATTAACCTATAGAAAGGTTATTATCAGTGTTTTAGAGTTACATAAGCATAAAATTATTGAAAAAAATCTAACATGTTAAGTTCAATATTTCACAACTAATTAGGATGCAGTCACTTGCAAGCGTAGGGTGGGAGCTGGGAAAGGAAAAATGAGAAATAAAGCTCATGTAGCCTCATAAGATAATACTTCAACATCTCAATTTTTGTTCAATTTCAAAGTCTTAGGTCACCTAAACCTCAAAAAATCAGTTTAAGGAGACACTTTCCTCCAATTCTGGCTTTCTTCCTTTTACCATTCATAACCTTAAAGACTACTAGCTGATATTTGAGACAAGCAAACTAAGTAAACTAACACAATATAGGAAGTGGAGAATGGGCAAATTCACATACTAGCATTGATGTTCTGGGAAGGTGATGCGTCCTGATTCCATGGGGAGAGGCGTGGAAGCTGTGTACTCACTCCTAGACCTCACCCTATGTATTTCCTTTTAAATAAAACTGTACTCCTATGTATAAAAAAATAATAAACAATAATTCATATACTAAAGAACTGATCTCTAATATCTAAAATCAATTATTATTGACAGATTTACAAACTAAGCCTAAGAATATTTTCCCCAAACTCCTACTTGGTAAAGTGCAAATGCAATTAGCAGAAATGCATTTAGATTGCCTTAAGTTAAATGAATGTCAAAAATAAGCAGATGACTCATAATTTTACCACTGTTTAGTTCTTCTGAAATTCAAAGGCATGTTTAATTACAAAAGTGAAATGGTCCATGATCTTACAAAATGCTTTCAAATGAGACCAGTTTAAAAAATAAAACATGTTTGCTTTTAAAATATTCCTGACTTTCAAAAAATACTCCTGGAAATTAGAAAATTATGTCCATATGTATAACATACCCACAATATTTGGTCCTGACATATTAAAAAAGATGCTTTGTTGACATAAATTCATTAGAAAAGAAATAAGGATTGAAGTTTTGAAAGAAGAACAATATAGATTATAAAGCAATTTCCAGGCCTGGAACATTTCTTATGCTGTATGAGAGTATTGTAGAAATGTCTGAGTCTCAAGAATTTCCTGAAAAAGAGCTCAGAAATTGGTCTTCCAAGGGCACAGAATGCCCATTATTCACTTCAGATGAGGTCAAATGAGGTAATGAATATGCAACACTTTTAACTGTATGAATGTCTATTCAAACATAAGGTACTATCATTATGAACCAAGTAGTTGAAATATCACAAACCAAGTTACTGCAGGGCAAAAAAAGGAGGCCCATGCAGAGATGCAAGAAGGAAATAAGGGTTAGAGCAGCAAAAATAGGATGAATTCATTATTAGGTATATTTTGGTGAATTGGAAATATTAAAATGTAGAATGTAGAAAGTATAGAGTTGACAGTGCTGCTGCTGAAAACCATTGATTATGGACCCTTGACTGCCCTACTTATAAATCACGATCAAAGAGTTCCTCCGTGATTTCACCCACATTTTAAATCAATCCTGACCTAAAGACCCTAGGGAAAAAAGAAGGTTGGAATCATTTCTTGGGATTTGGACCCAAAGACCCCAAAGGTGACCTCTAGGGCCACTAATAGAAGGTGAATGGGCTTTGCAGTATAAATATGGTTGCCAGGCAACAAATATAAAAGGGTTAAGGTGGGACCCAGAAGACCAGCAACTGCTTAGTTGGAAGCTTTGGAATCCTTTCTTTCCTACATAACAATACCCTTTCCATCTTTTCTTATCAATGATTGTTTCCAGGTATGTGATTTGTTTGGCTTATGTCTTTTTTTTTTTTTTAATTTTATTTATTTATTTGAGAGACAGAGAGAGCACAAGCAGAGGGAGCTGCAGGCAGAGGGAGAAGCAGGCTCCCCACTGAGCAGGGAGCCCAACACAGGACTCGATCCCAGGACCCTGGGATCATGACCAGAGCTGAGGGCAGCCGCTTAACCGACTGAGCCACCCAGGTGCCCCTGTTTGGCTTATGTCTTCCACAATTCTGTTTACTGACACATCATTTCAAGGCCACTCCTCTCACCCACCAACTCTTTCTCCCAAACACACACTCTTGCATTTTAATACTGACTATCTTTTGTCTGCCAGAAAGAAAAGTAACATTCAGGACAGTACCTCCACCGTGACTTTTATGACTGAAGTGGGGTAAGCAGTTCGTCTTCAACCTTGGAAAGATTTCTTCCACATCAGTAGTGCTGCTTGCTGTGTTGTACCATCGACAACCTGACTTTTCTGTGGGACAACTAGTTATTCAAACAAAAGCATTTTTCTTAACTCACCACAAGCTGGGCGTAGCCATTTATTAAAACAGGGACCTTTACAAAGTATGGTATCAGTCTCCGCCGTATTCTTTTAGCGCTAACAAGCCCTGTAACCTTAGGCAACTGAATCTCCCTAAACATGATTTTGTCATCTGCAAATTTAGACATTAAGTGTCCCACCGCCTCACAGAAGTGTGGGGGGATTTAGTGAAAGAATCCGTAGGAAGCTCCCAGCACTGGCCTAAGACGAGGTAAAGGAAATCTTAACAGCTGCAGCTGCTGTTGGTATCGTAGAGCCCTTGAGCCTTGAACAACAGGAGTCTGAACTGTGCAGGTCCACTTATATGCAGATTTTTTTTTATAAATACAATACAGTACTATAAATGTATTTTTTTTCTTATGATTTTCCTAGTAACGTTTTCTTTTCTCTAGCTATCATAAGAATACAGTGTAGAGGGCGCCTGGGTGGCTCAGTCAGCTAAGCGGCTGCCTTCAGCTCAGGTCATGATCCCGGGGTCCTGGGATCGAGCCCCGCATCCGGCTCTCTGCTCAGCGGGGAGTCTGCTTCTCCCTCTGCCTCTGCTGCTCCCCCTGCTTGTGCTCTCTCCCTCATTCTCTCTCTGTCAAATAAATAAATAAAATCTTAAAAAAAAGAGAATACAGTGTAGAATACATATAACATACAAAATATGTGTTAATCGACTGTTATGTCATTGGGAAGGCTTCTGGTCAACAGTAGGCCACTAGCAGCTAAGTTTTGGGGGAGTTGAAAGTTATACATGGATTTTTAACTTTGCAGGGGGTCGGTGCCCCAACCTCCACATTGCTATAGGGTCATCTATAGTTGTTGTTCTTATTGATTTTGTTTCTGTTATTATATACAACAGATTTGCTTTTTAAAGTTCCTGGGCTCTAGTTAGTCCATTTTCCACAATTATCATTTCATATATATATATACATGGAAAATAATTCAAGTGTTAAAAAATCTATAAAGTTAATTTGGCTACCTGCCTTATAAATGAAGGGAAAAAAGGGTATATTTTAAATAATCCATAAAAAGGAAAAAAAAAGATTCGAGTTTCAGAACATTGACTTTGGGTAAATGCTCTAAAGGGAGCAGAGAAATTCCCAAGCCCCTGGGGTGGGAGGGTGAGCATCTTGTGAGGGGTTTCATGAGACGCTGGTATGCTCATATCACTAGAATGCTCTTATTCTGGGCACCTTTATAAGCCTTCCTGGCTCAGAAGTGTTAACAACCTTGGTCTGTTGTAATACCATTACCTCTTTAGAATATAAGGTCTTCCTTTCCCTTAATCGCTTGCCTTCCCCCACCATAGCCACTTTCCTTGACTTTACTTTCTCTTCTGGTTATCATAAACAAATTTCTCAAAGCTCATACTTGCTATATAGTGTGCTCACCCCTGCATTTTTTGTAATCTGGCTGCCAGCACCATCACTCTACTGAAAATACTGTCTCTGTGGCCTCTCTCTCGGCCATGCCCTCCTGTTTGCCAAATCCAAGGGCCTCTTCTTGGTTCTAGTCAAACATGACTGCTTCCAAGTGTCTTCCCTCTCCTCCCCTTTAGTCTTGCCTTCTTCCTTGGCTTCTACAATACTGTCCTCCCCTGAGTCTTCTACTGTCTCTCTGGTCACTCCTCTTCTCTCTCCTAGTTTCTCTTCCTCTGCCCACCCTTTTTTTTTTTAGGATTTTATTTATTTATTTGAGAGAGAGAGCATGAGCAGCAGGAGGAGCAGAGGGAGAGGGAGAAGCAGACTCCCCACTGAGCAGGTAGCAAGATGCAGGACTCGATCCCAGGACTCTGGGATAGTGACCTGAGTTGAAGGCAGGCGCTTAACCAAGTGAGCCACCGAGGCACCCTGCCCATCCTTTAAACGCAGACATGCCCTAAGGTTTTATGCTTAGTCTTCCCCTTTCTCGAAACTCCCTCCTACAATGACCCAAGTCATTATTTTAGGGAACATTCCAGAGCTGTACCTTAGTGGCCTATTGCCACCTTAGAGGTGTACTGTGCCTCCGTTTAGAGGTTCCCCCCACCTAGACATGCTCCCGCTTTGTGCTTTTTTAATTAATGGCACTTCCATTAACCCTGGCCTTCCAATGTGGAAATGTCAATATTATATTTGGTTTGTACTTATGTAGCAATCCCACATAAATTCAGCCACCAAACCCAATTATTTCTGTGTATGCAATGTCTCATTTCCGGTATCTGGTTCTTTTGTCCTCAAAAACCTCCAAAAGCATCCCAATTACCCCTAGAGAACAGAATGAAAATTCTTTAGAATAAGATTAAAAGATTACCAGTACTTGACAGTAATCTTTCTTTTGGACTTCAATTTCCACTATCTTTCTTCACGAATACTTTGCTTTTTCTACTGCTAGACATTTCCTAATAATGTCAAACACTTCCAGGGTTTTGAATCTTTGCTTGTGATATTGCCTCAACCTGGAATATCCTTTCCTTCTTTCCATCTGTTGAAACCCTACCTATTTTTGAAGTTCAAATACCATTTTCTCTCTGTAGTCTTCTTTGATACTGGCTCACAGAATTAATCACTCTTTATGCTACAACCATATGGGACTTTGTGTTAACACTTATTTAACGCATTTAGGTCATGCTTCCTTAAAATATTCTCCACCCGAATTTCAGACTCATATTTAATTGCCCAACAATCATCTCACTGGGCTAACCCTTGATTCCATCAAATTTAATACATCTCAAATTGAATATATCTGACCAGACTTGGTCTCCTTGCCATGCTCCCAGTTAGAGAGAAGTGTCCGGGCCATTCTTGATTACTCCACCTCCTTCTATCTCTCACTTTGTCTAATTGATTCTAACTTCTAAATATCTTTCAAATATTTTAGCATCCTTTCCCCCACTGTTAATATACTAGTTCAAATCATCAGATTTTATTGTTCATTTTCTTTCTCTGATCAATTATTAATCAACTGATTAGAATTTCTAATAAAAATCAAGTCTCAATTTAGAAAAATAAACATAAGTTATATAATCCATATGTAGTCAATTAACTGTTATTGTTTTGTTTTCTCTTTAAGCTTCCACAAGACAATTCACTATAATTCTTTCATGGTATTATTGAAAGTTATCTCTTGGTAAACCAAACTAAAAATTAATTTAGTGGTTTAGTATTCAGACATTTGTACACTTATTTGTAATAAAAGTTGAGAAGACATCATATTACTTTTCATTTTCTTCCTCTGACCAATTTCTAATTAATGATTTAGAGAATTAAATGTTACTTTTATATGTTTCAACTGCGACCAATTAAGAAAAAAAAAAACCAGGATGAATGTAGACATCTGAAAACAATTTCCCTATTAAAATGTCCCTTTACATTTTATTTTTAAAGAATTTAAATTAGAAGTTAGTTGAAAGTACCATGTAATTTACTTATTCAGCTTCTTCTAGGACCAGAATTCAATGTGCTAATTTTATTAATCAGAACAATGGTGACTTTGCATTTTAAAAACTCAAGAAACAGCCACGGGTCATGGGGCTAATCACTCCAACTTCTCTTTTCTTCATCTCTGCCTACTTTGCTAGCTTTCATTATTCATATGAGGATTCTTAGCAAGTTATCAAACTAAAAATGTGACCTATCATATTCCTTCTATTTGGGGGATAAAAATAATTTTTGAGGTCAGAACATTGCTGAAAAGAAAAAAAAAATCAAATGGATCGATAACGTTAAAAAGGAACTTTGGTTAAGCAAAGAATGGAAGCAACATAAAATAACAATATTGCCCATTAAACATACTGTTTTAAACTTTCCAATATATTTTTAAGTAATCATGAAAATAATTTTATCTGATGTATAAATTATAACTTGATTTTAATTATAATTGACTTTAATGACAATAGTTTGCCTTATTTCAAAAGTTTGTGTTTTTGTTTTGTTTTATGGAATTCCATGTGTTCATGTGCTCTGGGAAAATCATCTTAAGTCATACTTGGAGGATGCTGGTAGGTATTAACTATGCCCTCTGGCCATGTGACATGCTTATAACATTCTGGAGAATGTGCCAGTAGTGGATAGGCAGGCTCTTTGGAGTAGAAGATTAAAACGAAAGTTCTAAGCTGAACCCAACTGGTGAAAAGAGAACAGACCTTGGAAAAATGCCAGATGTAAAATGGAAAAACATTCCTCCACTGTATTCCTGGTGTCTGGCACCACAGTAGGAACTCAACACATATTTTTGAATAAATGAATGAGAGAAGGCTGAGTCAGCTCAGGAAACATGAATTTGAAATCAGGAACATTAGTCATTTGAATGCCTAAGATCCGAGGATTTGTTGGGAGAAATCCTAGTAAACTTATTAAAAGAGGACATACTCTAATCTGGAGAAATTTTTAAGTGTTTTTCTTTCATTGGTTTTGCTTTTTTAAATCCCATGAAAGGATTCAGCAAAAATTCCAAAGTATGAAGTATATGGTATATGAATCAGTGATCTGTTAGCTGTAGTTCAAAGCTAAACTTGTACCTTAGAAATTTAAGAGGAGAGTCTAACCTATGCAAAGAACCTAGGCCCACTATTTTGCAGACTTTATAAGATACAATAAAGGATCATTGTCTAAAAGCAACTTCTCACAGAAAAACAGTTTATAAGCTTTATCGATACATTGCAACCCCAATATAGAAGTTAAAAAAATGGGAATTTGGAATCCAGCCCATTTTGTTTGTCTTGTCATTACACCTCACACAATGCAATGAGGAGCTCTAGATTTCTGAGGAATAAAGTTTACAAATCATTATACCAGGAGATTTTTCGGAGGAACATGAAGGCAAGAACTCCTTCAGGTGGGGAAATGATGAGAGTTGGATAGTATATTATAGTTACCATTGATTGAGTGTCTACTCTATCTTGCTACTTTATGGAGTCTCATTGATGCTGAGTTAAGTATCATTATGCCTCTTTATAATGAGAAGGCTGAGTCTCAGAGAGGTTAACTTGCTAAAGGTCAAATGCTGAATACATTCTGTGCACTGTTGACTCTACCATAATGCTTCAAATATGTCCCACCAAAGGAATAGCATCTCTTACTACATACATTTTCTCAGGTATTCTTCTTCTGTTAAATGAAGTTTTGTGATCCTGAGGGACATAGGTACTTATAAGCAGGTCATATCTCCCAGAGACTATCAGCATTTAGTGTGTAGGTGGGGTGGGATACCTAAAAAGTTTACCATGATCACCTGATCTTTAGGAACCATAGTCCATTACTTCAAGCAAAACCTCCCTGTGGAACCAACTCTGAGACACCACACAACGCATTAAGAAGCAGAGCTATTGTCTGGGGCCTGATCCACCATACTTAACACTACTCCCACCCTCCCACAAAGTCCCAGAATGAACATAGATACAGTGTCACATGATCAGTAGAGTTGATTATGCATTTGTCAAATACCCTAGAACTGAACACAAAGGGTGAACCCTAATGCAAATGATGGCCTTAGTTAATAATAATGTATCAATATTGCTTCATCAATTGTAGCGAGTGTTCCACACTAAAGCAAGATGTTAATAATAGGGGAAACTGGGTGTGGGGAGTACTTAGGAACTCTGTACATTCTACTCAATTTCTCTATAAACCTAAAATTGCCCTAAAAATTAGACTTTACTAGTTTTTAAAAAATTAGCTAGAAAAGTTGAGGGTCGCCTGGGTGGCTCAGTCGTTAAGCGTCTGCCTTTGGCTCAGGTCATGATCCCGGGGTCCTGGGATCGAGCCCGGGATTGGGCTCCCTGCTCAGCGGGAAGCCTGCTTCTCCCTCTCCCACTCCCCCTGCTTGTGTTCCCTCTCTCGCTGTGTCTCTGTCAGATAAATAAATAAAATCTTAAAAAAAAAAAAGAAAAGTTGAAGTCAAGAAAATCCAAATCTAGGATTTACTCAGCCCCTTATCTTCTTAGTCCCCCAAACTTAGTTTTTATCACATTCACAGAAACTGGCAAGTGGCTGGCCACATTCACAGTCAAAGGGTGGGGCTTAACAGAAGAAGGCTAAGAGAATTAGCAGGTTGGTGCCACATGGATGGCCTGCCCCTGAAACCCTGAATGAGTTGGTGTAGGTTCCTCAGCAGACGGAGTGGTAAACCCAACAAGACAAAACTACTTTGGGGATGCTGTATTCATCAGAATTATCAGACTACCAGGATTAACTGCTCACCTCAAAGGTCCCTTTACATCTGGGGCAGAAAGAGGTACAATTCTTTCTAGAGTGCTAGTCCTTAGTGTTACAAACACTGCGGACACTTCCTTCCCATATTGACTCAAATGCCACCTTTTCAGTCAGTGTAGCATTAACCAGTCACCCAATCCAGAACTGCAAACTCTCCACTTCTGCTCTCTATCCCCCCTTTCTTGCTTTTTCTTTATTTCCCACAGCGCACTCACTGTCATTCAGCATGCTATACATTTTACTTGACTTTATTGTTTTCTTACCTCACTAGCATAAGTACAAGGAGGGTAGAGATTTTGTTTTTTCTGTTGAATTTCTAGCCCTAGAACAGTACCCGGCGTTTAGTATGTCTCCCATACATAGTTGATGAATTGAATGAATGAAGTTATGCTTGGAAGTTTAGGGTCTAATGGCAGCAGGGACACTAGAATAGAAAGATGTGCCAGGAGCCCAGGCCATGGGGACCTGAGCAGTGACAGCCCTGATGGAGGCAAGTGACAGAAGGCATGAAAAGGGCTTATAAAGAGAATCATTAGAGTTTAAGTCTCTCCTGCTATACTTCTCCTGGACTCTGCGCTAGCTTTTGCAGTTTATTTTTTGACACACTGCATTGGGTCACTGTCTACTACCACAGAGAAAAGAGTGAAGATAGAACAGTAGACAACAGGATTGGCTGATAGGATTGTAATCCCAGTAAAATTGAATTGAAAGCTTGAGCAAAACAGCTTTCTGATTGAAATGGAAGCCTTGGGTTTTTTTCCCCTACAGTTAGCAAAATAAGGGTGACTAGTTGGCCACTTAGCACAACTGCCAAACAGAGAGCTTATGTGACACACTCTGAGGTTACCATTTCAAGGTTTTCTTTGCTGCCACACCAGAAAAAGAAATAACTAGCCTAAACCACTTAAACACAGTAGGAAACTTAAAAATAAATGTACCCCAAAAGGGTAAGGACTCTACTTAGGGTTCCCACGACAAATCTTCCAAAATCAACAGTGTGGTTTAGCTAAATGTTATCAAAGCTCAGTAGCCATACATTCCCATGACATGACTCAGTGACTCTCTATTTCCTGCCTACACTTCCTTTAGTGCTGGACCTCACTGTGAGTTTGTCTTTCGTATGCAGCTATGCCAGATATTTCTAGTTCAGCCTGTGTAGACCATAGATACTGTTCAGAGAATACTCAGCATGTGAGAATAAAAACAGAAGTCAGCTTATTTCCCAATTTGATCCACACTTGTAACCATATCAGCCATTTAAAAAATATTCAGAATTCTACCACATCAGGTTTTCTTTGATATCACTTAAAACTTTGGAAGAAAGTACTTCTGTTTTACATTACAGAATTGTTATGGAAATGCTAAAAATAATATGAGCTCCTCTATACACAGTACTATTTAAGAAGCCCTCAACAATAAATGATAAACATTTGTAAGGGCAGCATGACCTAAAGATAAAAGATTGAAAAACTTCAACGCTTTCTTTATGTGGATCACTTCCTTTCTTACTGTGTTGAGTAAAATATTTAAATATCTGTGCCTCAGCTTTCCCATCTTCTAAACAGGATAGAAATACTTGCTGTGTATACATTACCTTTGAGTAAAGCCAGTAGGAAGTGTGTGTGTGGGGGAGGAAGGGGAGTTTGCAGTTTTGAATTGTTTTGCATTATTCCTGGTCTCCTACCCTCCTCTTATAATGGATGATTTAAATTAATTTTCATCTTGGGCTATCTTTCTACATTTAATATGTTTTATCACTTTAGTCAAGGACAAATGTCTTTGAAGCAAGTTTTAACATAAGAAATTAAAACAGCATAGTAAATACACCCCCATCCAAAATAGTGTTAATAATTGCTACTAATATAATAATAATAATAATAGTTATTATTAAATTATTTAGAATAATTGGTCAGTTCCTAAAATATCTTCATGGTAGAAACTTCCTCTTGTTCTCATTTTTAATATGCAAATCTCTCCCTAACACATCATCCTACTTGATTATACAATTTTTTTTCTTCTTAGATACAATATGAATATTACTATTCGAGTATTTATTCACATCAGACACTTGTGTCATATTAATTACTTTGTCTGAATCACCTATATGCCCAGGCACATACAATAAGGTTTTAGGTTTTAAGTAGCCAAAGTGTTCCCATGTTTGCTCACTCTCTTTGTGCAAAATACCTAGGATAGTGGTACATACAAAAGAGTGCTTTTAAATTTCATTATGTTGCTGCTGAAGATAATATAGTTTCTACATATTGACTGTTGTTTTTAAATAAAGAAGGTATGTGAACCATTTTGTCTCAATATCAAATGGCACATTTCAAACTCTACTGTATCTTTGATTTTTTAAACTCTATAGTCTCATTTCAAGATAAATTTTGGTTATATAATAATCTACTCTGCTTTGTTGCTATTAACCTACATGTGTCATTTTTCTAAATTAAACCCGATATATAAGAAACAGATGTTTTCTAAGAGAAATCTGTTTGGGCTTATTTTCACACCAGACTGCCTTTGTGGTTATCCTTTTATGTCAAGAAAAATAGACTGTGGCTTTCCTTACGAGTTTGAGAACTATAAAAAAAACAGAAATGCTTAGCTTAATTAAAACAACCTCAGATGAGTTCCATCATATTCTGAGGCCTTTCAATTTCCAAAATTATTAACTAATTTCTGTCCTAGGAAAACTGATCTAGTGTGCTACTTCAGGCTCAAATGTATGTTGCTGATGTTATGTGCTGGACGCCCATACGTAACCAAAAACATACAGTCTTATTTCTTTTCTATGAAGACTGAATGTGCAGTATGTTCTGTGAAAAATGTCAGTTGTCTCGAGGACTGCCTACAAGACTATACTCAGCCTGCATTTCATTTCCATTATCAGCCAACAGAGTTGCAGCTGTCATTGTGCCAATGAGTACCTCACCCTCAACCACAGTCTGAGCGTGGCTTTTACTGTCTATTACCTTGGGCAATCTCTGTCTTGATAAAGAAGTGGGAAGGTTTTTCCAAGATCATAAAAATATTTAGTAAATAGGTGGGAATACTAGTTTGTAGTACTAAATCACAGCTAAACCACTAAGTCATTCCTCCCATTTATCTTTACATTGATCTATTTATTTATCTTGTCTCTTCAATATGAAAACCTTTCAAGTTCATCTGGTGGCCAAATTAGCGGATTTATTTATTTTATGTATTATCTGTTATAAAGACCACCATCGATCTTTCCCCTTCTAGAGCTAATTATCATGGTGTCACATCCACAAGCGACAAGTATGCTGGATACTGTTGTGTCTTCTCATAGGCCCATGAGTCCCACTCACTATAGAGAGGATTGGGTTTGGTGAAGATGGAGTTAAATGTGTGAGGGCTTCTTGGAATGTATAACCCTTGAAATTCTGAAATGATAAATGATTTGGAGGATGTATGGTTATTACTGTGGTTCTACCATGTTACTTTAGTACCATGGCAGTTTAAAAATACAGATAGACAAGGCTCTGTAATATGAAATAAAGAGTCCTTTAACCATGTGTGTCAATAACAACCAATTTTTTAATAGTATAATGTAAGTCATTAAAATAGTGTCCAATAAAAAAGAGCTGTGGTATCAACAGACCAATTTCAGTAAAAGCAACTAGAATGTCACAGTACTTCCACATATGTGAACTTAAGTTTTAAAAGCATCTATTTCTTTGCAAACAAAGAAAAATAACACATTTACTCTCTAGCCTTAAGCCCACATAAAGTATTTACAAAAACAACAGAGCGGCTGATATGCTTTGATTTAAGGAATTTGGAATTATCCTCTGCTAAGTTTGTACTCAGGAGTGAAGTGCTATCCCAATATTGATAAAAGGGTTATAGTGGAAATGATATGGTGGGAGTTAAATAGATTAAAATTCAAATTGCTCTAATCACTTTACTGTAGGAATTCCTAGAGTCCCTTTATTTCAGAATATTGTTGTGTATAATAAATCCAACATCTTAAAATATTTGCATTTTTATGATAGTCAAGAGCTAAGGTAATAGGATCTCTACTATTAAAATGAGAAAAAGATAAGATTAGCTTTAGGTATAAATGATAACCAATAAGATTGAATGAGTGTAAATGTTTTCTATTAAAGGAATCCAAATAATACATATAAAATCATTGTGCCTCCTTCATATTTTCATATACAATGCTTAAGAAATACTAATTAATTGAAAGAGGAACTTTGAAATAGTCTTGAATTCTCCCTATCATAACTAAACTATTTTGAGTACATTCCAGTTCAAATCCTAGCACATGAATGAACCTCAGGAATTATCTAGTCCAAAACTCTTATTCTTATGGGTAACAGAAGTAGGGCTGAGAAAAGTTAAGTGATTTGAATGAATTTACCAATTTTTAGAGTGAAAGTAAGGATAAGACCCCAGGCTTTCTGAAATCTTGGCCAGCCATCTTTCAGACCAAATGATCAGGCCACTCTAATTTAAATTATTTAACATTTAAGTTTATGTAATTTTGAAAAGAATCAAAATAAAGCTAAGAATTAGAAAACCATCCGAGAAGGGAAATGAGATGGACAATTTCCCATAGTTCTATACAGTCACATGTATAAAGGGTTTCCTATACTATCTGTGTCTAACTCATATCACTTAGCTATGTTCCTTTTTAATTATTAGCCTTGGGGCACCTGCGTGGCTCAGTTGGTTAAGCATCTGCCTTTGGCTCAGGTTATGATCCCAGGGTCCTTGGATTGAGACCCCAAGGTCCTTGGATCGAGCTCCACTTCAGGCTCTCTGCTCAGTGGGGAGCCTGCTTCTCCCTTTCCCTCTCCTTCTCCCTCTGCTTCTCCCCCTGCTTGTGCTCTCTTTCTCTGTCAAATAAATAAATAAATAAATAAAATCTTATAAAAAGATTACTAGCCTTAACAGCACCTGAACAGAGAATTTTAGAGATGATCAATGAAAAATTTTGCTTGCAGTTAAATGAATCCACTCTGGGTGCTCTTTGGCTTGTTATTTCTTCAGACACAATCGATTGAATGCTTGATGAAATCCATTCTGTCTCAGACTGTGATAACTTTTTCTAACATCTTGTTTATATATTTATCAGTAAAAGGACTCAAGGACTGCCAAGTATTAATAAAGTAGAACCAAGTACAATTGGGAGTATACCATGAGGGGAGCATCACTCAAGAAGTTAAGCAGTGAGACAGAACATTCTAACCATGATTCTAGTCTCTAGTTTCTAACTTCGTGATATGGAGACACTGATTTTCTCTTGTTAAATTTGTATGATAAAGATGACAAATTTGCTTTAAGGATTATCAAATAATGCTTCAATATGAATGTTATAAAAATAGGAAGCTTGCTGTTTAAGGAAAACAGTATTAACTACTAGAAAAAATGTTATGGTGTTAAAAAAAGAACTTGAAAAATAGTGACAACTACAAAAACCCCATGACATCATACTTCCTTTTTCACCTGTCCTAATTCCCTTCCAAATTTTCCATAACTCTCTTAAAAAGTAAATTACATCAGGAAGATGGCAGCAGTTGTTGTTCTATTTGATATATTGCTAGAAAAGCCTTGCATGTGGATGTGACAATCTTTCTGTTATATCCTGCGTCATGGTCTGCCCCAAAGAAAGCCTGCTCTCCACATATGGCTCATGGCAGCTGGGGTCTTTAGTTAGAACTGAACGGAGGAAGATCAAAACTCCCCTCCTGACTACATGAATCTACAATCAATATTTGTTGCTCTTACAAGTATAGACTGGGAAAGTAAGTGGATGAAAACAAGTAAATGAAAATTGAGTGCCCTCTATGTGGCAAGCAGAGCATTAAGTTGCACATCTATGATATCATGATATCATTCACCCAAAATGTCCCCAACTTTCCAAGAATGAGGAAACTGAGGCTTAGGAAGATTAAAAATCTAATCATCAATTAGTTGGTAAATGGTATGGTTGGAATCCAAACTTGGATTTCTCTATTCCTAAAAACCAATTCAGTATGTAATTAAACATAAATAAAAATTCATACAGAATTAACTCACAAGTGTTTTTAAAGAAAGATTTCACAAAAATGAAATGTCATATACAGTAGGACAAAATTAAATATTATAAATCAGAAAAACCATTTATGTTTTGCATAGATTAGAAAAATATTATGAAAACATCAATATTATCCCATAAAATTATCATTAAGCAATAAAACATTTTTATTGAAAGTAAGACCACTTTTAAATTTGTCTGGCAAACAAGTGTGTCAAGGATCAATATTTCCTGACTTAATATTTCTTCAAACTGACTTTTTCCCCTCAACTCTCAAAAGAAATTCAGAACAGAGTATTTCAAATCTAGTTTGACATGTACTATCACAATGACAAAAATGATAAAAATCTAGGGACAAGACAAAAACAGCAGCTCATGCTCATGGATCTTTTTCTTTTTTTTTCCTTTTTGTTTAATTTTACTTAGTTAACATACAGTGCAAAATTGGTTTCTGGAGTAGAATTCAGTGATTCATCACTTACATACAACAGCCAGTGCTCATCACAAATGCCCTCTTTAATACCCACCACCCATCTAGCCCATCCCCCACTGGCCTCCCCTCCATCCACCCTCAGTTTGTTCTCTATTAGTAAGAGTCTCTTATGGCTTGTTCTCACTCTCCTTTTTTTATTTTCTCCCTTCCCATATGTTCATCTGTTTCTTTCTTAAATTCCACATATGAATGAGATCATATGGTATCTGTCTTTCTCTGACTTATTTCACTTAGTATAATATACTCTAGTTCCATCCACATTGTTGCAAATGGCATGATTCCATTTTTTTTGATGGCTGAATAATGTTCCATTATATATTATATATATATATATATTCTTTATCCATTCATTGGTTGATGGGCATTTGGGCTCTCTCCACAGTTAGGCTAATTTTGATAATGCTGTTATAAACACTGGGGTGCATGTATCCCTTCAAATCTTTTTGTATCCTTTGGGTAAATACATAGTAGTGCAATTGCTGGATTGTAGGATAGCTCTATTTTTAACTCTTTGAGGAATCTCCAAACTGTTCTCCAGAGTGGCTGAACCAATTTGCATTCCCATCAACAGTGCAAGAGGATTCCCCTTTCTCCACATCCTCACCAACACCTGTTGTTTCTTGTGTTGTTACTTTTAGCCATCCTGACAGGTGTGAGGTGGTATCTCATCATGGTTCTGATTTGTATTTCCCTGATGATGCGTGATTTTGAGCATCTTTTCATGTGTCTGTTAGCCATCTGGATGTCTTTTTTGGAAAAGTGTCTATTTATGTCTTCTGCCCGTTCCTTAACTGGATTATTTGTTTTTTTTGGGTGTTTGGTTTGATAATTTCTTTATAGGTTTGGATACTAACCCTTTATCAGATATGTCATTTGTAAATATCTTCTCCCATTCCATAGGCTACCTTTTAATTTTGTTGTTTCCTTTGCTGTGCAGAAGCTTTTTATCTTGATAAAGTCCCAATAGTTCATTTTTGCTTTTGTTTCCCTTGCCTCCAGTGACGTGTCTAATAAGAAGTTGACCTCCAGCTGAGGTCAAAGAAGTTGCTGCCTATGTTCTCCTCTAGGATTTTGATGGTTTCCTGTCTCACATTTAGGTCTTTCATCCATTTTGAATTTGTTTTTGTGTATGGTGTAAGAGAGTGGTCCAGTTTCATTCTTCTGCATGTTGCTGTCCAGTTTTCCCAACACCACTCATGGGTCCTTTTATGATGGATCTCAATAAATGTCTTTCTTTCAATTCTTACAAGAATAGTTATAGCTCTCAAAGTGTGCCCTGCAGATCCCCTGGAGTCTCTGAGACCTTTTAGGACATTCGTGAAGTCAAAATTCATTTCTTTATAATGCTAAGATATTATTTGCCTCTTTCACTATTTTGATATTTTGTACTAATGGTGTGAAACAACAGAAGTAAAACTGCTTGTGGTGTCTTAGCACCTGTAGGGAGTGCACTGTTCACTGCCATGCACTAGCAGTGGAAAAATAAGGTGCAAGTTCCACTTAAGGATGTCCTTGATGAAGCAGTAAAAATTATTTTATGAAATCTCAACCCTGCATATACAGTTATTAAATATTCTGTGTGACAACACAGGAAGTAAGCACAAAGCACTTTCATTGCATAGGAAAGTATGATGGCTGGCTGGAGGAAAAGCATGTGTGATTGAGTTACAAACTGAAACAGAGGCTTTTTCCATGGAGGATCATGTTTCCTTGAATGAAGAACCAACTATACTTACTCAGACTTGGGTATTTGACAGACATCTCAAAAATTAACAAAGTGAGATTACCACATAAAGGAAAGGTGACAATATTTGTTGTCAATGATAAAATTCAAGCTTTTAAGAGAGAATAGAATTTTGGAAAACTTTTATCTACCACTATGAGTTTAATGACTTTCAAATTCTTAAAAGACTTGACTGAGAATTGCGTGGTATAAATAAATGTGATTTTTTGAAACAATACGATGAATGTGTCAGCATTTGGAAGATCTGTATAAACCAACATTCTCCAAATAACCAAAGCATGATATTATAAAATCATGCATGGGTAAAAGGTACATTGAAAGGCCAAATATGCCAAATCAATTTTAATGTAATAGAATATGAAAAGCTCACTGATACGGTTTTTGATTCTATATGTCAAGAAATTACCACTTGTTGGGATTTTGGTATAATATAAAAGAAGCATATGCACAACTATCTAAATAGGCTATTAAAATATTCTTCCATTTCCAACCACATAACTGTACGAGGCTAGTTTTTTCCCATATACTTCCACCAAGACAACATAGCAATAAATTGAAGCAGAAACAGATATAAAACTCCAGCTGCCTTCTATTAAGTCAGCCATCAAAGAGATTTGCAAAAATATTTTTAAGAAGCAGCAAAGCAGCCAGCTTAAAATAAATTTAAAACTCTTCTCAACAAATTTCTTTTTTGGTGAAAATGTAGTAATGTTTCATTAAAATATTCTAATTATTTATATTAACATGTAATGGGCTTATTATTATTTTAAATGACTTTATGAAAAATAATTTTAAGTTTCTGTTCCAATTTCTAATATAGAATTTTTTTTTCACTTCTAATATAGTAAATATCAGTAGTTGTAACCCACCTAAACAAAAGCTCTTTGGAGTCTGCAGTAATTTTTAAGAAAGAATTACAGGGTCTGAGACCAAGATATTTAAGAACCACTGTGCTATAGAAATATGTGCTCAATAACTAGTTATATGATGGTATATAATCAAGACTGAATTCTGTTCAGTATTTGCCCTCCTTTCTTTAAGGTGACTTAATCAATGTAGGGGATATAAGCTTCTGACTTAGCAGCCCTTTAGGAAAACCACCCACCTGCTATTCTCAGTCCAGGTGGCTGATCCTGTTCCTAGATCAAGAGGACATCAACAACTTTACTTGTCAGAGTACTACAACCCCCTGAGGAATGGGCAGGTGATGTAGACAGGCCCCCCCCCCAAAAAAAAGGAATCTCTGCATTTATAATTTTGCCTGTGTTGCTAGCTCTAAGAATGATGTAAGCCTAGAACCGTGGGTGGGTGGCTATCTTTGCTAAAAAGTGGGGAAACTATTAGAATGTAGCCAACACAGGTAGTAGAGACAACAGGAAAAAAAAATGTGTCCTGATGACATTAAACCTCTATAACCAACATATTTGAAGACAGCTTCATCGCTGGTCTTTCTGGTTATGAAAACCAATAAATTCCTTCTATTTCAACTTTTATAAGCTGGATTTCTATCACTTGTACCAAAATGAATCCTAATACAGAATTTGCTACCTGGAAGTGGAAAGTTAAAATAACAGACTTCAAAATGTGATACTGGCTGGGCTGGGGTAAGGTGGAGGATTCATCCATTCCAGGCTAGGGAAAGGGCCAAAGCTATTATTTGAGAGCAAAGCATCAGTTAAAAGGTGTCTAATGTATCTCAGAACTCAAATCACATAAATACAAGGATAGAGTTTTAGGGGATCAGGAAAAAAGTGTCAGAATCTTGGAGGGTGTTGGCCACTTCTTTCTGCCTTCAAAGAAAAGGATGGCCTGCAGCCTAATCTGGCAGTTCTGGAAGCAGAGAGGAAAAGGGATTCAGTCCTTACTAAGAGTCATCCTTTCTGCCTGTGCTTGGCACTCTAAAATGGTCAATATCAGATAACCAACAGTAACTGGATGAGCCTGCGAGCTATCCCCCTTTAGACTGGAGGTAGAGGCAATTTTCTTTGTATAGGTATATTTGCATTATACTAGCCAGGGCCATTTGGGGAATTTTATAAGGGGGGAAAGAAGATTATATATAGATGCTGGGCAGCCAAGGGATGCAAACATAATGCCAGATGTAGTTAACCTGTGTTTTGTTCAGCCCCAAATGTCTTTGGGAACTCTCTCTTCCCCATTCTGAGTCCAAGGGGTTTGGGTGGGGCTGATCCCATCTCCTTGGTTCCAGAAGGGGGCACATCCCAGGAGTCTGGCCAGTTAAGTACTCTGATTTCTTCAGCCACAGTGATTAAGTCCAGGGATGGTCATATGATCAAAGGCAGGCCAATAAAAGCTTTTGCCCTGGGCCTTTTGTTGGAGCTGTTGAAAACCAGACTTTTTGTATTTTTTCTTCAGAAATTCCAGCTGCTAGTACAGTGTAAACCAGAAATGTTGTTAGTCATTTTTGCTACATTGTGGGGAGAGCCTACCCAGTAATGGAACCAACAGCTAATTTAGTAAAGCAGAGAGATGAGTGAAAGAATCTTCTTTTGAGCTCCTGGAGTTAGCCATACCTAAAACTAGACAGATAAGTTCTGGCTGTCCAAATTATTTGAATCAATAGATACCTTTTTGCAGTTAAATGAGTCAGAGTTAAGCTTTTGCCATTTTCAAACAAAAGAATCCTAATGAACACAACCAAATAAAGTGATTTTTATTTAATTTTAATTTTTTAAAGAGAAATCATTGAACGTCCATCTAAAATAATACTCTCTTAGAAAAAAAACACATGTATTTCTGGAGCCCAGGATGTATTTGTTTCTTTAACAAATATAGCATGTCAGGAGAGAAGTCATTAAAGAATCTGTGGGAGGAAAAAAATCACTATAACCTGAGGTAGCATGAGAAGGTAATTAAGGTCACAAAATCCCCTTGGACAAAGTGATGAGAGCCAATCATTTATTATTTTTATCCTATTTACATTCAAAAAGTTTGTGTCTTTTTGCCATAAAATGCACTATGTAATAAAACCACTAAAGCAAGTTAAAAATAAAAAGATCCAAATCATAAAGTTTGGGAGAGAGTTGAACTGAAAATCCTAGGTCGAGTCTCTTTGCTGGAATCAAGTACAATTTGTCTCTGAACTTCTGAAAAGGCAAAGCAAAATGGTATTGAGAAGTTCTGGGGCATGATTATCTTAATTAAAGGACACGGTTCATCAGTGAGAGATTATCTTATATCTAGCACTAAAGTCTAGAAATAATTTATTACCTAGCTCTTCATACACTAGCACTAAATAATATAATTGAGAATCTTTAACAGAAGCTTCATAAGACATGCAGAAATATCCTTTTCATGGCTATTATAGAAAAAAAGCTGACCCTTAATTAAAGCTCAGAGGCCCTTGTTAAATTGTAAATCTGCAAAGGCAGTTCTAGTTGGAAGATTAAAATAATGAAGTACACATGATCTGTTCTTGGTCATGTAGCCTGATATATGAGCAGATTTTACAAAGTATTGTAGGTGAAGAGCAGATGAGAGCAGCATGTCCCTTAAGACCACTCCCCATAATCATCTGTTGACTCATAAAAGCTCATAATAAAAGTCACACAGAAAACCACTAGAAACTAAAGACTAAGATCAATTAAGGAAATTAAGTAGCTAAAGCAGGTTGCTGACTAAAAAGATACCTATGTGCACAAAACCCCCATTAGGTGAGTAAAGTTTTATCATGAAAATCAAAGTTTTGCCTTTCTCCCAAGACGCGGTGTAATAAGTGGTATAAGAACATATAACAAAGAGCTTTCATCACTGAGTCTTAGAGAAGAGATAGGGTCCCTAGAAAAAAGATGTTTTTAGTTAATACTTGTTATCATTCTGCAACTATTGCTTTAGTCAAGTTCTTGTAACCTCAATCTAGACTTTTGCATGACCTTTCTCTCCAGGTTTCCTACTTGTGGATTTACAAGTTGATCAATTCCTTATAGGACCTACTGTGTTTTTTAAATGCTCTAAAATAAAGACTGTAGGGCGCCTGGGTGGCTCAGTCGTTAAGCGTCTGCCTTCGGCTCAGGTCATGATGCCAGGGTCCTGGGATCGCGCCCTGCATGGGGCTCCCTGCTCCTCCGAAGCCTGCTTCTCCCTCTCCCGCTCCCCCTGCTTGTGTTCCCTCTCTCACTGTCTCTCTCTCTCTGTCAAATAAATAAATAAAATCTTTTAAAAAAATAAAATAAAATAAAGACTGTATGTTGTACTTACAAATCCTTCCCTAGGTTTTCTAATTTCTTTTATCTTCCTGGGTTTTTTTCCCCTTTGTTTTTCCTATTCTACCATCCTTCCTAATGTCTCCCTTGTCTGCTTGGAATATAATCTGCCCCCGACTAGCCAGGGTCCTTTGGGCTATGCAACTACCCTCATACTCTCACTCATGCCCCTGGAGAGGTTAGGCGGGGAGGAATACTTGTGGTCCCTCCTCCCCTCCCTGACTTAGTCCTCCCCTCTGGAGGAGAAGGGACTTGCTTCAGAGGCTGGTAATCTACAGCCCAGGGCCTATTTTTGTGCAGCCTACACACATTTACATGTTTCACAAGGTTGGGAAAAAATGACAAGAATATTTTATGACGCATGACATTTACATGAAATTGAATATTTCATGTCTGCCTTATGAGTTGAATTGTATCTCCCCCAAATTCATATGTTTAACTTCCCAAAATGTGACCTTAATATGCAAAAGGGTCACTGCACATGTAACTGGTTAATACAGGCTATATTGGAGTCGAGTGGGCCCGATGGTCCAAGATTATTGGTGTACTGACAAAAAGGGGAAATTTGGACAGAGTTACGTACAACAGGGAGAATGTCAGGCGAAGATGAAGGCAGGGTGATGCTTCTACAAACTACAGAATGCTAGGATTGCAAGCAAACCACCAGAAACCAGAAGCGAGGCACGGAGTACGTTCTCCCTCACAGCCCGTGGAAGGAACCAACCCTGCCCACACCTTGGGCTCAGACTTCTAGCCTCCAGAACTGTGAAACAACACATTTCCATTATTTAAGCCCCCCATTCTGTGGTACTTTGTTAGAGCAGTCATAGAAAACTAATACAACAGCCATTCTAATTTACTTATATATGTTTACATAGTGTTGCTCTCATGCAACAACAGCAGAGTTGAATAGTTCAAACAAAAACCATATGGCCTCAAAGCCTAAAATATTTACTATCCTGCCCTTTACAGAAAGTTTGCTAATTCCTGATTAGGAATTTTACCAATGTGATTGGTAAAATAGGAGAAAAGGTCACTAGACAAACACAGTCCAATCTTCTTGTATCTTTCCTTTGAGAACTGTCTGCTAATCCTTCCACAGAGAGGTCTGGAAATATCCTGCTAATCTTCCTAGGACTAGTAAATTCTATTTAGGATAAAAGTAAGGGGAAATAGGCAGGCCATTTGGGACCAAGGCACTGTCTACAATCTAGCTTTATCGGTAGTAAAGATTTTATTTTGATCTCTTTCTGACACCTGTATGTATTTCTCAGTTGGTCTCAAATCTGGAGGAGAGTTAGGGGATTCACTGGTCTCCACAAACCTCAACTTCTTCTTCCTCGTAGCAAAAGAGTGTTGGAAATCTCATATCCTTCTTGAAGTCTCTCCAAAAAGGAAGTGAGTGCTGATTTATTTTTTAACCTGGCCATATCCTCTCTGGATATGCAATTCTCATGACTCATTCTTAAATTCGAGACCACATAAAACTGCTTGCACTAATGCTCACACAGTTTAGATGCTTGTTGTTGTTTTTTGTTTTTTGGTGCTAAGCCATTATGTGATTATGTAAGTATCTGGATGTCCTTTTACAGAATAGATCTAAATTACTATAAACTCCCTCAGATTATAAACTCCTGAGCAGGTTGTTTAACTTGAGGTCTGGTTTGTTTAATAACCAGCACAATGCTGTGGCCAAGGTCACACAGCCCATATTTAATGTGGTTTCCCTCATTAATAAGGAAGATCCTACTAATCCACTGACAACAATTTTATTCAGCTGGATTCATGAGGAAGCGAAGATGGAAAAGACTAATGATAATAGCTATGTAGTTTGATAAATATTTTAAGCACTCATAAAAATATCTAGAAATATACCCAAGAAAGAAAACTCAGTCCCTAATTGGTCAACCATAGCTTGTCATTTACTCAATTAACCCATTGATGTATATGGAAAATGCCCATTACAAACAAATTCTGACATCCTATGGACAGACAGGCATGAAAAATAATAATATAAAATGAACAGTTGGTAAAAGGCCTTGACACGCAGGCAGAAAAATCTGGCTTTGAATCAATACACGTTCACAAAAGGTTAAATGGGAAAATGGAGTTTTTAGGGAAAATTGTTTCAGCAGCTGTGAACGTAGAGATCTCAGCTTGATAACCTAAACTATGGACGTGTCTGGCCAGAGGGAAGGAAGGGCAGGGGAGATCAGCAGAATCTGTTGGCAGGAGAGTCTAAAGATTTTCAGGGAAATAAATCATCCAAAGGCAGGCCAGTTGTGTTTAAATTCAGTGGGGCACTGCTGGAGAATGCAACAACTGGGGAACAGCATGGAGCTTGCTACCTGGACATTTCTCTGGCTCAGTTCCTGTGGACCTCTCTGGGAGAAATACAATAAAAAGAGAGTGACAGTGAAAAGAGCAGTTTCCATAAAGACTCTGTTGAGGGCAGTGTTGAACAGCATTTGTAACAATGGAAGCTGGGGGTGGGGCGGGAGTGGGGCAAAGGGCACTTCCCCACTCAGGGGTGACCTTGCAGCTGAAGCTCTGGGCTGCACCTAGGGATAGCCAGGAACTAGACCAGACAAATGACAGAGCAAAACACTTGGGCAGCCTCAGTATCTCTGGAGGGTTTCAGGTGCTTCATCATAGAGGCAGTGATAAATTACATCATGGATTCCAGACTGGATCACAAAATAATAAAAACAGTGCCCACCACCATGTAACCAAAAAATCCAAGTCCCAAACTCCTCCTCCACGTTCCACCCTCCCCCTCCTCCCTGAGATTCCTAGAGGAAAAAAGACCCTGAACTCCTGGCACTGGTTGGCAGAAACTGTAGAGTTGGAGTTCTAATAAATGGAAGCAGAGCCTTAAAATGAATGTGTGGTTACAATTCTTGCTTCCAGGTTGCATGGCCTGGAAAACACAACTTACAAAGATGTAAAAGTGAAGGGAATCTGGTAGAGAGGTGAGCACGAAAGTGCTCATCCTGTTAAATATGGGCTGTGTGACCTTGGCCAAATCATTCAAATGGTCTGGGCTTCAGATCCTGTATCAAAAAAGTGGGCTCTTTTAAATGCCCTGACAAGGTCATTGTGAAGCTCAAATGGAATCCTGTGTGAGAAAACCCTATCCTTTCTTAAGTGTCATTATTTTAATTACAGGGAGTATTGCAGAACAGGTTCTTTATAAAAGGTTCTGACTGCACTGATTTCTGGTTGTCACCTGATGTAAAACTGTTTTTGTGTCTTCCGAAGCCATTTTCCAAGTAACTTTGCTCAAATACACAAGCATCTCAGCAAAACCTAGAGCTCCTTCATATGACTGATTCCGTATATGTCTGGTTACTCCAAGGGGACATAACTGGGAGAATGCAGCTACTTCAGGCACAGGAGAAATGAAGGGTAGAAAAACTTTTGGGTCGTAGAAAGTGGGGGCCATAAAAATCTTGGCCTTATTTTAACATTTCTCAGAGTATAGGAGAGTCAGTGTGTGATCTTACTGGTAGTGATGGTTCTACTGGGAAATCTTAACTTTAAATTGCCTGCCAATCTCTATTCTGTGTGTCCGAGAAGAGCCATTTATCACTTTTATGAAGCCACCAAAAGCCCACATTGAGGGAGAAAAAAAACCTAATTATTGAGCAGTACATGCCCTCACACTAAATATATAATGAGAGTAATAGTCTGAAGGCTCTAAAGATGGGTAATAAATGTTTTGATAAAACAAATCTAAGATTGCCCCCACCAGAAAGACAGCCCTCCCTCACCTCCACTAACTCTCTGTTACACACCTGGGGGTGGGGGCAAGTTCCTGACATTTAATGATGTCTGGGATGATAAAATTTTCCCTGGTAGCTCATCTCCACAGAACAGCCCTTTCTTTAGCCAATAACAATAACCCATGTATGTATATGAGTTTCCTGATTAACAAAGCACTTCATATGGATAAAAATTAGTTTATTGCAGAAAGGAGATTTGGGGGCTCACTTAAACTCAGGGCTGTAATTATGCATATTAGATTCAGGATGTCTCTTTGCCCGTTAGATATCGACATTCATGGAGTTTTCAGAGTCATCGTCTTTGGAATTCACCTTTTCTTCTACTCTTGCTCTAGGGGCAGAGTTGTTTTCCTTACTTACCTTAAGAAAACCAAGATCATCTGTGAATGAACTCCAAGTTCATCCTTTAATTCAAAGTAGCGACTAATCCCCTTACAACTTCCTGAAGCCTAACTCAGTAAATTGTACCCTAGTCCCATAAATCTTCCCTTAATCTCTCTCTTTCTTGGGAATAACTGTCCAAAGTTAGGCAAATCTCTTAACTCATTGTTTTCTTTTTTTTTTTTTAAAGATTTTATTTATTTATTTGACAGAGAGAGGCACAGCGAGAGAGGGAACACAAGCAGGGGGAGTGGGAGAGGGAGAAGCAGGCTTCCCACCGAGCAGGGAGCCCGATGTGGGGCTCGATCCCAGGACCCTGAGATCATGACCTGAGCTGAAGGCAGACGCTTAACGACTGAGCCACCCAGGCGCCCCTTAACTCATTGTTTTCTTATTGCTTTCTCTGACTTAGTTGTATAAGATAATTTATTCATTTACGATAATTTACTTATAAATAAATAAATAAATGGTTTTGATTATCATTATGTCTTTCCTCCTGGCTTATCACCCAGTACTGCTCTGACCACATGTGGCGATTGAGCACCTGGAACGTGGCTAATCTGAATGGAGAGATGCTTTAAGCATAAATACACAGTAGATTTTGAGACCTTAGAACCCCAAAAGGAAAGTCATATCTTCTGGATAATTTTTGCGTATTGATTACATTTTAAAATGGTAACGTTTTAGATATACTGGTTTCAATAAAATATTATTAAAATTAATTACTTTTACCTGTTCCTTTACTTTTTTTTGTTTAAATGGCTGCTAGAAAATTTAAAATTACTCATGTGGCTCACAGTATACTTCTATAGGCAGCACTGACCTAGAGCTTTTAACTTTGCATCCTAGGTCTTTATCTGAGCACCCCCACCCCCACCCGACCCCACCCACAATTCAGTCCAATCTCCTGATCTGTTTTCTTTCTTCACAGGCACTAACATCTCCTTGAGCTAACTTTTTTTTTTTTTTTTTTTTAAGATTTTATTTATTTATCAGAGAGAGAGAGAGACAGAGGCAGGCAGAGGGAGAAGCAGGCTCCTTGCTGAGCAAGGAGCCCGATGCGGGACTCGATCCCAGGATCCTGGGATCATGACCTGAGCCGAAGGCAGAGGCTTAACCGACTGAGCCACCCAGGTGTCCCTGAGCTAACAATTCTTTCTGATTACCTCTATCTTAGTAGGATAGAGGTAGAAATAAGTATAAGTACACACTGCCACTCATAACAAGTATGCTGGCCCTGAAGTTATTCCATTAGAAAGGAAAAAAAAATGTTTTTCTTATCCCTGAAGTAATGTCTGGAGACAAAACAAAGTAAGCAGAGCAAGGGCAGAATATTCACAGATATTCCTGCTGGCCTTGGAAAGCAGAACTGACTTCCCAGAAAATTATATCCAGTAAGACAGTGTTACATGGAGTGAAACAAATTTAGTCTTGCTACTCAAGGGAGTGCATAAAGGTTCCTCTGAGAGTGTGGAGTTAATAAAAATGGATGGTGAAACCGGTTGTATTTTTCTTGAAGGAAGTTCATAGGCAGTATCAATCCAGCCCAAGGGAGCAATGGGGCTGAATATTTTCCAACTGCCTGACATAAACAGCAAAACTTATTCTCTCCATCGTGGTTTGCCATTATTTTTACACTTCTGATATTTTTACGGACAAATCAGTCCATGCACAGACACATTTACAACAAACCATTGTTAATCCTTGATGTATTCAAATTTGACTTACAATGACCTGAATATATAAAGAACCACCTACCCTGTCTCCATGCCCTCTCCACCTACTGCCCCCTCCTGGCCATGCTTTCTTCCTCTGGCCTCAAGTTCCACCTGGGACCCATTAAAAAACACCTGAACCTTTTAGAGAAGCAGTGAAAAGGCGCTTGTGGGAAAATAGAAAATATTTAGGTAGCTGGTCTTCTGCCTTCTGTCCCCCTGCCTCTGAAACAGTTTCCTTGGTGCATGGCCTGATTTGTTTTTATTTTACTGTGCTACATTGTCAGAATTACCTAACCCCCCCCATAGATCTATTTGGGTTAAGCGAGAATCTTTTAAAAATGCAAATATTCCTGAGAGTGTTAAAGGGCTTTCAGTAATTTACACATTGGTGTGAATTTATTCAATCAAATTGCCTCTCTGCTCACGGTGATTAGCAGCCCACTCACTGCTTGTCTTCTTCGGCAGTAAGGACAGAAATCTAATTTCAAAACAAAGGATTGGAAAGCTGCCTACATGTGGCTACTTCTTAAATTGCCAAGATATTAACATTTTAGCAGCTCAAAAAAGTCATGTCAAGTCTTTCAAGCTCTTTTATTTTGGGGTAGCAAATTCATCGCACTTTTCTGGTAGTGGAACTGCCTCTTGGATTTCCTCCAGTAAAATGATGTAAAAGTAGGAAGCTTTGTGGAAACTTCATTTCTACTTCATGGAGTTAAGAGGTGGGGTGGAACACCAGTTTATGGTCCCATGGTCTTAACTGTGGGAAAGAATATTTCATTTTTGGTTATACGTCTTTGAGGAGGACAGGGAAGATAGACTATGTAAATTAGGCGTCATTGGCCCAGTTCAATAACTCACCCCTGCCACTCACTCTCCAGGAACTCTAGTGTAATTCCTAAAGAAAATGTATTTCAGAACAATGACAATTATGACCAGAAATTCAGTCACTTCCACACTCTGTACATCTTGATAAAGACTTTACTGGATATTTAAAGTCTTTAGGACCCTACTCTGTTGTTTATGGATCAAATCCATTTATAGCACCTAATTGGATCCTGCCTATGAGTTGGGCCATCCCACTAATCCTGTTTTCCACAGGTCCCTTAATATTACCACATATGCCTAACTCAGAAAGCCACAGAAAACATGATCCTTGATGGCTAAAATGTTCTTAATTCCTGGGTTCCAAGTTCATAACACGGAAAATCAACAGTGGAGAAACCTTGAAAATTTAGGAAATCATTATTTCTCCAAACTTCTTGTAGGAGATGATGTATCAGCAACACGCCTAAGCCCCACATTCAGGCAACTCAACATAATAACAGCAATCCTTACAAAGCTCTACACAGAGTAGGCACTCAGTAAACATTTGTTGACTGACTTGTTCAATTTGCTTTAAAAATCACCGTGAAATGTCGACCCTGTTTTACGTGAAAATGTATTCCTCTAAATACTATCTCACCATAGATATCAAATCATTTTCAGTTACCATCTGGTACATAACTTTGGCACATGCATACGTGCTACACAGGTCCGAGGAGTAGAGAATTTATTATAACAGTTGATGCTATTATCCGTTCAAGCCATAGAGGAAATGTGTGTAATCAATAAAGGCTATAAAACAAACCAAAATGAAAGCTTTGACTTTTTCAGATACACCATGTTCAAAATACTTCTTAATAATTCAGAGAAAAAACATGTTTGTTTGGTAGCTGCAGTGATTTCATGGGCAGATACATCTAATCAGGGCTTAAAGAATGCAGTGGCCACATATGGCTTGTGACTGCATATTTTCAACCGTACAACTCGGCTGTGTGCCTGAAACAGATGTCATTTTACAGTCATGGCTCTGTGTGTATTAGCTCTGGAAAATATTCTCTAAATCTGCAGGTGACAAAAGGAAGGACTTAAACATTCTAGAATAGTTAGTCATGACTTAATCATGGAACACAATATAAAGAACAGTGTTTTATGCTCTAGGATATTAATTTTTAAAAAAACAATAATGTGTCGTCTCTATTTCACATGCACTGGACCACTGTTTACATACAGATAATCCCTGGGAATTACTATGTCAGCCTGGTGGCCAAAGCAACTCTGCTTCCCTGACAGTTGCTGCTATAAGATGTTTCACAAATTCTTCTTATCCCTTTGACAACACAAAAATCCTCTAAACTTCTCCACTGTGGATCCCAAGCAGGAATCCATGTGGTAGTCAAGGGAGAAGTAACAAGAGGCAGGATACCTACCCTCAGCATCACCACTCAAGGCTTCTCCTCTCCCCCATTTCCATAGCTACGTTTCTTCCAGCCAAGATGCAGGATCATGTGCCCAATCTCTAGCCCTGTTCCATCCCAACTCCTAGCCCCCAGTTATTTTTTAACTCTTCCTTAGCTCCCAGGAAACTCACTGAACATAAGGCGGCCTTCAAAGAGTAGATAAACATTACTTGAGACCCACCACTTATCTGTGTCTTCTCTCCCTCCAACACTCACTTGGGAAAAATAAAAAAGTACTGATAGGAGGATATTATTTGGAGCCCCTTTGCTCATGATCTCTTTCTTGTAATTTCCAGTAAAAACCCTTAGAAAAACTGTGGAGGGAAGAGTCGTACTTCTACTCATTTCTCATTAGTCAAGGAATAAAAGAAATAATAGTTGAAAGCAAAGAAGGTAACAATGGAAAGAGCAACATGCTGCCCAAATTCTGGTGCTCTCAGAAAAAAAGAAAAGAGAGGTAACCAGAACTCTGACCCAGGTGGTAAGATTCTAGGAATTTCTCCTAGATAGAAAGTCTTTGCCCCTGAGGGGCGGAGCAAGATGGCGGAGGAGTAGGAGACCTGGATTTCGTCTCCTCTCAGGAATTCAGCTGGATAGGGATCAAACCATTCTGAACACCTACAAACTCAATAGGAGATCGAAGAAAAGAATAGCAACAACTCTCTCATCAGAAAAGCGACCACTTTCTGGAAGGTAGGACGTGCGGAGAAGTGAACCCGAGGCGATATTCGGGAGGACAGACGGTGGGGGAGGGGCCTCCGTCGGCCGCTTCTGGCAAGTGATAGAGCCGCGGAGCACAAAATCGGAACTTTTAAAAGTCTGCTCCGCCGAGGGACTTCACTCTGGTGGCTAAGCGGGGGGTGGAACCCTCCGGGACAGTGTGGTCTCAGGACCCTCAGGGTCACAGAAAGACCGGGGGTGCCTGAGTGTGGCAGAGCTCCCAGGTAACGGAGCAGGGAAGCCGGCTGCAGAGGCGGAGCCCAGGCGCGGGTTCTCAGCTCAGGGTTGCCATAAACCGTGATCCGCGGCACAGTCGGGCCACTGCTCCTCCAGCAGGGACCCAACAAGCGGCAGATCCGGGGAGACTCACCTTCCTCCCCCGGGAGGAGCCGCACGTGAGTGCGCCGCAGGGATCTGCTGGGTTTGGAGACTCCACCCGGGGTCGGGTGCCAGAGATAGAAATGCTCGGTCACAGGCCGGGTGAGCACGGAGTGTGGCCGGAGACCGGGGAGACGGGAGTGACTGACGGCTTTTCTCTAGGGGCTCACTGAGGAGCGGGGCCCCGAGTTCTCGGCTCCTGCGGGGCAGAGATTGGGAGGCCGCCATTTTCACTCTCCGCCTCCAAAGCTGTACGGAAAGCTCGCAAGGAACAAAAGCTCCGGAGAGCAAACCCAAGCAGATTACTTAGCCGGGAGGGGGCAAGGGCGGGGCAATTCCGCCTCCGGCAAAGACATTTGGAAACCATGGCAACAGGCCCCTCCCCAGAAGATCAGCGAGAACAGCCAGCCAAGACCAAGTTTACTGATCAATGAGAACTGCAGAACTCCAGCGCTAGGGGAATAATGCACACAGAATTCATGGCTTTTCCCCATGATTCTTTAGTCTTTCAAAGTTAATTTTTTTTTAACTGTCTTTTTTTTTTTTGAATTTTTCTTTTTCCCTTTTTCAACCAACATCTTATCAATCCCTTTTTTAAAAAAACATTTTTATTTTTCATTTTTAGAGTCATATTCTATCCCTTCATAGTAGTTACCCGTATTTTTGGCATATATATATAAGTTGTTATCTCTTTAAAATTTTGAGATAGTTTCTTCTAACAGATTAAAATATACCCTAAATCTCTAGTATATGGTGTTTTCTATTTCCCTGCCTGATCACATTCTCTCCCTTTTTTTTTTCTTTTTTCTTTTTTTAAATCCTCTTCTTTCTTTTTTCAAAAAACTTCTTATCAATTCCTTTTATAAAATTTTTTATAATTTCCATCTTTACAGTCATATTCCAACCCTTTGTCATATCAACCCTTATTTTTGTACATATATAAGTTTTTCTTTCTTTAAAATTTTGGGAGGCACTTTCTTCTAAAAGACCAAAATACACCCCAAATCTAGTGTGTGGCACTGATCTATATACCAGCCTGATCATATTTGATCACATTCTGTTTTTTGTTGTTGTTGTTGTTTTGTTTTGTTTGTTTTTGTTTGTTTTTATCTTTATCTTTTTCTTTTTTTTTCTTTTTCTGTTTTCTCTCTTTCCATTTCTTTTTCCACTGCTTCAGGTCTTTTCTGATTTGTTTAGAGTATATTTTCTGGGGACGTTGTTACTCTGCTAGCATTTTGTTCTCTCATTAATCTATTCTCCTCTGCACAAAATGACAAGACGGAAAAAATCACCTCAACAAAAAGAACAAGAGGTAGTACCAACTGCCAGGGACCTAGTCAATACAGACATTAGTACGATGTCAGATCTAGAGTTCAGAATCATCACTTTAAAGATACTAGCTGGGCTTGAAAAAAATATGGAAGTTATTAGAGAAACCCTTTCTGGAGAAGTAAAAGAACTAAAATCTAACCAAGTAGAAATCAAAAAGGCTATTAATGAGGTGCAATCAAAAATGGAGGCGCTAACTGCTAGGATAAATGAGGCAGAAGAGAGAATCAGTGATATAGAAGACCAAATGATGGAAAATAAAGAAGCTGAGAAAAAGAGAGATAAACAACTACTGGATCACAAGGGCAGAATTCGAGAAATAAGCGATACCATAAGACGAAACAACATTAGAATAATTGGGATCCCAGAAGAAGAAGAAAGAGAGAGAGGGGCAGAAAGTATAATGGAGCAAATTATAGCAGAGAACTTCCCTAATTTGGGGAAGGAAACAGGCATCAAAATCCAGGAAGCACAGAGAACCCCTCTCAAAATCAATACAAATAGGTCAACACCCCGACATCTAATAGTAAAACTTACGGAGTCTCATAGACAAAGAGAAAATCCTGAAAGCAGCTTGGGAGAAGAGATCTGTAACCTACAAGGGTAGAAACATTAGATTGGCAACAGACCTATCCACAGAGACCTGGCAGGCCAGAAAGGTCTGGCAGGATATATTCAGAGCACTAAATGAGAAAAATATGCAGCCAAGAATACTCTATCCAGCTAGGCTGTCATTGAAAATTGAAGGAGAGATAAAAAGCTTCCAGGACAAACAAAAACTAAAGGAATTTGCAAACACAAAACCAGCCCTACAAGAAATCTTGAAAGGGGTCCTCTAAGCAAAGAGAGAGCCTAAAAGCAACATAGACCAGAAAGGAACACAGACAATATACAGTAACAGTCACCTTACAGGCAATACAATGGCACTAAATTCCTATCTTTCAATAGTTACCCTGAATGTAAATGGGCTCAATGCCCCAATCAAAAGACACAGGCTATCAGACTGGATTAAAAAACAAGACCCATTGATATGCTGTCTGCAAGAGACTCATTTTAGACCCAAAGACACCCCCAGATTGAAAGTGAGGGGGTGGAAAACCATTTACCATGCTAATGGACACCAAAAGAAAGCTGGGGTGGCAATCCTTATATCAGACAAATTAGATTTTAAACCAAAGACTGTAATAAGAGATGAGGAAGGACATTATATCCTACTTAAAGGATCTATCCAACAAGAAGATCTAACAATTGTAAATATCTATGCCCCTAACATGAGAGCAGCCAATTATATAAGGCAATTAATAACAAAAGCAAAGAAACACATTGACAACAATACAATAATAGTGGGGGACTTTAACACCCCCCTCACTGAAATGGACAGATCGTCTAAGCAAAAGATCAATAAGGAAATAAAGACTTTAAATGACACACTGGACCAAATGGACTTCACAGACATATTCAGAACATTCCATCCCAAAGCAATGGAATACACATTTTTCTCTAGTGCCCATGGAACATTCTCCAGAATAGATCACATCCTAGGTCATAAATCAGGTCTCAACTGGTACCAAAAGATGGGGATCATTCCCTGCCTATTTTCAGACCACAATGCTTTGAAACTAGAACTCAATCACAAGAGGAAAGTCAGAAAGAACTCAAATACATGGAGGCTAAAGAGCATCCTACTGAAGAATGAATGGGTCAACCAGGAAATTAAAGAAGAATTAAAAAAATACATGGAAACCAATGAAAATGAAAACACAACTATTCAAAATCTTTGGGATGCAGCAAAGGCAGTCCTAAGAGGAAAGTATATAGCAATACAAGCCTTTCTCAAGAAACAAGAAAGGTCTCAAGTACACAACCTAACCCTACACCTAAAGGAGCTGGAGAAAGAACAGCAAATCAAGCCTAAACCCAGCAGGAGAAGAGAAATAATAAAGATCAGAGCAGAAATCAATGAAATAGAAACTAAAAGAACAGTAGAACAGATCAACGAAACTAGGAGCTCGTTCTTTGAAAGAATTAACAAGATTGATAAACCCCTGGTCAGACTTATCAAAAAGAAAAGAGAAATGACCCAAATCAACAAAATCATGAATGAAAGAGGAGAGATCACAACCAACACCAAAGAAATACAAACAATTATAAGACCATATTATGAGAAACTCTATGCCAGCAAATTAGATAACCTGGAAGAAATGGATGCATTCCTAGAGATGTATCAACTACCAAAACCAAACCAGGAAGAAATAGAAAACCTGAACAGACCTATAACCACTAAGGAAATTGAAGCAGTCATCAAAAATCTCCCAAAAAACAAAAGCCCAGGGCCAGATGGCTTCCCAGGGGAATTCTACCAAACATTTCAAGAAGAATTAATACCTATTCTTCTGAAACTGTTCCAAAAAATAGAAATGGAAGGAAAACTTCCAAACTCATTTTATGAGGCCAGCATTACCTTGATCCCAAAACCAAAGACCCCATCAAAAAGGAGAATTACAGACCAATATCCCTGATGAACATGGATGCAAAAATTCTCACCAAAATACTAGCCAATAGGATCCAATGGTACATTAAAAGGATTATTCACCACAACCAAGTGGGATTTATCCCTGGGCTGCAAGGTTGGTTCAACATCCACAAATCAATCAATGTGATACAATACATTAACAAAAGAAAGAACAAGAATCATATGATCCTCTCAATAGATGCAGAAAAAGCATTTGACAAAGTACAGCATCCTTTCTTGATCAAAACTCTTCAGAGTATAGGCACAGAGGGTACATACCTCAATATCATAAAAGCCATCTATGTAAAACCTACAGCGAATATCATTCTCAATGGGGAAAAACTGAGCGCTTTCCCCCTAAGGTCAGGAACGCGGCAGGGATGTCCACTATCACCACTGCTATTCAACATAGTATTGGAAGTCCTAGCCACAGCAATCAGACAACAAAAAGAAATCAAAGGCATCCAAATTGGCAAAGAAGAAGTCAAATTCTCACTCTTTGCAGATGATATGATACTTTATGTGGAAAACCCCAAAGACTCCACCCCAAAACTGCTAGAACTCATACAGGAATTCAGTAAAGTGGCAGGATATAAAATCAATGCACAGAAGTCAGTGAGTGGCATTCCTATACACCAACAACAAGACAGAAGAAAGAGAAGTTAAGGAGTCGATCCCATTTACAATTGCACCCAAAACCATAAGATACCTAGGAATAAATCTAACCAAAGAGGCAAAGGATCTGTACTCAGAAAACTATAAAATACCCATGAAACAAATTGAGGAAGACACAAAGAAATGGAAAAACGTTCCCTGCTCATGGATTGGAAGAACAAATATTGTGAAGATGTCAATGCTACCTAGAGCAATCTACACATTCAATGCAATCCCCATCAAAATACCATCCACTTTTTTCAAAGAAATGGAACAAATAATCCTAAAATTTGTATGGAACCAGAAAAGACCCCGCATAGCCAGAGGAATGTTGAAAAAGAAAAGCAAAGCTGGCGGCATCACAATTTGGGACTTCCAGCTCTATTACAAAGCTGTCATCATCAAGACAGCATGGTACTGGCACAAAAACAGACACATAGATTAATGGAACAGAATAGAGAGCCCAGAAATGGACCCTCAACTCTATGGTCAACTCATCTTTGACAAAGCAGGAAAGAATGTCCAATGGAAAAAAGACAGTCTCTTCAACAAATGGTGTTGGGAAAATTGGATAGCCACATGCAGAAGAATGAAACTGGACCATTTCCTTACACCACACACAAAAATAGACTCCAGATGGTTGAAAGACCTCAATGTGAGACAGGAGTCCATCCAAATCCTAAAGGAGAACACAGGCAGCAACCTCTTCGACCTCAGCCATAGCAACTTCTTCCTAGAAACATCGCCAAAGGCAAGGGAAGCAAGGGCAAAAATGAACTATTGGGACTTCATCAAGATAAAAAGCTTTTGCAAAGCAAAGGAAACAGTCAACAAAACCAAAAGACAACCGACAGAATGGGAGAAGATATTTGCAAATGACATATCAGATAAAGGGCTAGTATCCAAAATCTATAAAGAACTCATCAAAGTCAACACCCAAAGAACAAAGAATCCAATCCAGAAATGGGCAGAATACATGAACAGACATTTTTCCAAAGAAGACATCCAAATGGCCAACAGACACATGAAAAAGTGCTCAATATCGCTCAGCATCAGGGAAATCCACATCAAAACCTCAATGAGATACCACCTCACACCAGTCAGAATGGCTAAAATTAATAAGTCAGGAAATGACAGATGTTGGCGGGGATGCAGAGAAAGGGGAACCCTCCTACACTGTTGGTGGGAATGCAAGCTGGTGCAGCCACTCTGGAAAACAGTATGGAGGTTCCTCAAAAAGTTGAAAATAGAGCTACCATATGATCCAGCAATTGCACTACTGGGTATTTACCCCAAAGATACAAAAGTAGGGATCCGAAAGGGTACGTGCACCCCGATGTTTATAGCAGCAATGTCCACAATAGCCAAACTGTGGAAAGAGCCAAGATGTCCATCGACAGATGAATGGATAAAGAAGATGTGGTATATATATACAATGGAATATTATGCAGCCATCAAAAGGAATGAGATCTTGCCATTTGCAACGACGTGGATGGAACTGGAGGGTATTATGTTGAGTGAAATAAGTCAAACAGAGAAAGACATGTATCATATGACCTCACTGATATGAGGAATTCTTAATTGCAGGAAACAAACTGAGGGTTGCTGGAGTGGGGGGTGGGGTGGGAGGGATGGGGTGACTGGGTGATAGACACTGGGGAGGGTATGTGCTCTGGTAAGCGCTGTGAATTGTGCAAGACTGTTGAATCTCAGATCGTGCCTCTGAAACAAATAAAGCAATATATGTTAAGGAAAAAAAAAAAACAAGAAGGTAGCGGGAGGGGAAGAATGAAGGGGGGGAATCGGAGGGGGAGATGAACCATGAGAGACAATGAACTCTGAAAAACAAACTGAGGGTTCTAGAGGGGAGGGGGTGGGAGGATGGGTTAGCCTGGTGGTGGGTATTGAGGAGGGCACATTCTGCATGGGGCACTGGGTGTTATGCACAAACAATGAATCATGGAACACTTCATCTAAAACTAATGATGTAATGTATGGGGATTAACATAAGAATAAAAAAAAAAAAAAGAAAGTCTTTGCCCCTTACAACACTTCAGTTCTTGTCATCCTAGAACCCATTAACTTTTTATGGTGTGAATGTGTATCCATCTTCCTTTTCATTATTATAATTTTATTTTATTTTTTTAAAAGATTTTATTTATTTATTTGGCAGAGAGAGAGAGAGAGACAGTGAGAGAGGCAACACAAGCAGGGGAATGGGAAAGGGAGAAGCTGGCTTCCCACTGAGCAGGGAGCCCGATGTGGGGCTCAATGTGGGGCTCGATCCCAGAACCCTGGGACCATGACCTGAGCCAAAGGCAGACGCTTAATGACTGAGCCACCCAGGGGCCCCCTTCCTTTTCATTATTAAAACCCTGCCACAACATTAGCCTGAATGTGTCTGAGTAGCAATTCCTGCCACTAACCCTGAGCAGAAAGGAGACTCTACAAGCAAGAATAGCTAGAACACACTACAGTCTGAAACATTTTATGAGTGCCCACTATGTTCAGTTACTATGCTAAGCACTTATGTTACCGAGATAAGTGACAATCTGGACTTCAAATTGCTTCAAGTCCAAGGAAAGGGAAGACAAAAACATATACAGATAATAATGTGATAAATGCTAGAAAAACAGGGCCCTTCCTGTAGACTGAGTCTTGAGAACCTAGTCAAGAGAATCAGTGTGAAGATGACAGGGAATTCCAGGTTAAAGGAACAATTGATGCAAACACAAGGAGTGTGAGATGGATCCCAAAGCAGTTTGACGTGGATAGAACACTAGGCGAGAGGCGGAGGAGACAAGAGACGAGAGACTACAAAAGTTGGCATGGATAAACTGTGAGCAGCTTTGTCCAACATGCCCAGAAATTTGATTTTCTACCAAAGAAAATGTGAAGACATTGAACGATTTTCCATAGAGCAGAGACATAATGAGATTTAATTTCATAAAAGATCACTCTGTTTGCATCTTGGATAATGGATGAGGTGTATTTAACACCAAAGACCAGCTAATAGGCTGCATTTCAGGTGAGAAATACCTGACTCAGAGCAGTGGCATTGGGGACCCAAAGGGGATGAATTAACACATTATTAGACATGTAGACTCAAATGTCACTAGGTGACAGTGACTGTGAGTTTAAGAGAGAAGAACGAAACTAGGGTGACGCGTAGGTTTCTGGCATGACGTGTAGGTTCCTGGCCTGAATGATGAGCTGACTGAAACTGCCTTTCACTAACACAGGAGAAAATGGCTAGTACACTAAGTTTGGGGTGCATTAGAGATGCCAAGACAGCCAGGCAGGCATAAGGGTCTGGGTTCAGGAGGAAAATGGGATGCAGATATAGGTTACAAAGAACAGATCCTATGGAGCTGGCCAGTCCACCCCCCACTGATTTCTTCCCTGTCCAGAATATATCTCCCACATCAATTCCTGCCCCTTCCACCCACTCACATGTCTGGGAAGTAAACATAAATCAAAATCTGTTCATGAGTCACTGGCTTCAGAAATGTGCCTAATTTGCTCTCTGAAGTTGAGAACAGAGCCAGAACAGGCCCAGATTTTCAACTGGTAACTGTTTGGCCTTGGCTTTCTCTTAAATACCCTTAGCCTTGGCAACCTGGCTGTCTGAATTTATGGCTTGGCCCCTGGACTTTTATTGTTTCTGTCAACCCAGCCTGGACCATCCCCTTAGCCAAGCAGTACCCTGTGCTAGCCCAAGGAATTTTTAAATAAAAATTAGGAGAAAAACATGCTCTTTGGTTGGCATTCACTGTCTCAAGGACTCATAGTTTAGTGTCAGAAGATATCTTTCTGCTAATTAGAAAAGGTGGGCCTTGTGCAGGGCATAACATCTGTATGTGCAGCTCTGATCTGGCTTCAGACTGAGCTATTTGGCTCTTTGGAAGAATGTCTATGCCCACTTTAAGTCCTGAACCGTTCTTGTGTCTCACTTACACTGCAGCTACCATCAGCAGCTTTTATACTTCACTTTACCCCTAGGCAAGTAATACCTGTGAGGAACAGACATGAATTGTCCTACCAAGGTGTAAGCCCATATTCCCAACTTTGGTCCACCTCTAAAAGTATATAGGAGTTCTGACAAGCAATCAAGGGTTAAACACCTTCATCCTCTACCCTTTGAATAGCACTAGCCCTGGGGGAAACCTGCCGTCACTGGGAGAGGTCTTGCCCTCAGTATTTGGCAGCCAAGATCACAATCAAACCTCAGCACCAGTACCTCAGACATGTTCCACAGGACAGTGAACTTTATACATCCAGTATGCTATGGCTGAAATTGGGTTTGGCAGGGTAGCCTAAGAAAATAAGAAAATGATAATAAGTCAGATGAATAAATGTACATTAGGCTGCCACAAACCTGTGTGGAAGGATTTGTCTCCTCTCTTTGAAGAAATTAGGCATTGGTGAACTTTCTATCTTATGAAGCCTCTGACTTCATGAGATTCAGAGGAAACAGAAGTAAGCTGTGTTTTAGAAAGTATTCCCTAGAATAGGAAACAGCAAGGGAAGTTTCTAGAATACACTGTCCATCCACCTAAAGATTCAGATGTAACAGCAAAAGCAGTTCTTCTGCCGAGCTTACCCCTGCTTGCATGCTCCGTTTATAAGTAAACATCTTAGAAGGAATGCTCATAGACATATTGGTAGTGAAAACAGGTAACAGAGAAAGATTTTCAGAGGATATAAAGATCTCTGTATTAACATCTGAGGCTATATAGTCCTCCTCTCCACACTCTGTGTCAGTGAGAATTGACTGAGGACTCAGATTATAATCTTGTTCTGAATGGGCCAAAAAATAAAATACTCCTTAACTTCTTACCTAATAATTCATAAAGTTACCCTATCCTGAATGAGCTAATTTGGAAATAAATTACCTGTCCCAGGATAATTAAGAGCTTATTGTAAAAACAAAGTAACGAGGATGAAGAAACTTAGAAAATCAGCTAAAAAAGGTCCCAAGTGCCTCTTTAATAAATTACATTCCCTTAAAAGTCATTAGGCAATGGAATATAGCATCACACTAAAAATAATGGCTTTCCTCTTTTTAACTTTCATTGTTAATTTAAAAAAAATCAATCGATTTGTAATGAATGTTTCCTTCTTGGGCTGAGGAAGGTTCTGAGGAGAAAGCCTTATATAAAAGTCATTCTTCACCAAAAAAGAAACAAAATCTGGATCACAGTAAATATAATTAAGATGTACTCTATTTTTCTTTTCCTTTTTAGTTAGAAAATAAACCTTACTTTTTAGAGCAGTTTTAGGCTCACAGGAAAACTGACCGGAGGGTACAGAGATTTCCATATATCCCTGCCCCCACACATGCACAGCCTCCCCCACTGCCAACATCTCTGACCAGAGTGTTACATTTGTTCCAGTTGAACCAACACTGACACATTGTTATCACCCAAAGTCCCTAGCTTACTTTAAGTTTCACTCGTAGTGTAAATTTTGTGGATTCTGACAAATATCTAACGACAGGTATCTACCACTGTAGTATCATACATAATAGTTTCACTGACCTAAAAATCCTCTGTGCTCCACCTATTCATCCTTCCCTCCCCACTAACCCCTGCAACCACTGATCTTTTTACTGTCTCCATAGTTCTGTCTTTTCCAGAAGGTCATATAGTTTTCGGAATTATATAGTATCTAGCCTTTTCAGATTGGCTTCTTTCACTTAGTAATATTCATCTTTTCTCTTAAAGGCATTATAAAACTTCCCCAAAGCCATGTATGTCGATATGGCAAAGTGAGAAAAAGTATGAAGGCTCACACTCAAGTACTAATTTTGCCACTTCGGGCAAGTGACTTACCTTTAATAGGCCTTGGTTTTCTCATCTGTAAAATCAGGAAAACATTAATACCTATCCCACTAACTTTATGATGTTGTTGTGAATGTCAGGTTTCTTTTCTTAAAAATGAAGGAGTGCATGGGTGGTGTAGTTGGTTTGAGCGTCCAACTCTTGGTTTTGGCTCAGGTCTGATCTTGGGGTCATGAGATAGAGCCATGCATCAGGCTTCATGCTCAGCATGGAGTCTGCTTGGGTTTCTCTCTCCCTCTCCCCTTCCATACTCCCCACCTCTCAGTGTGTGTGTGTGTCCATGTGTGTGCACGCACGCGTGCTCTCTCTCTCTTTCTAAAATAAATAATCTTTAAAAAAAGGAGGTACTAATGTCTATGTTGTAGAGTCCTTGTATGAATTAAATAGGTAATGTGTTTGAAGAGCTTAGCACCATGCCTAGAACATACTGCATATTTAATAATGGTAGCTGCCATGCTATTTTTATTTTAATGTATGCTAAATACTTTTTATTTGACCCTCTAAAACTATTCTCTGCTTTTTACCATCTTGCCTTGTGGGGCACAATTGCTAAATTGAATATACCTCCCTCTGGATTTCCTGAGGTCAACCAATGGGAGGTCCCAGAGGAGGTTAGAAGTTGGGAGGGAGAGAGATGGGTCTTTACTCCCTGCGCCTTTTTTCTGTCATACTGTAGTTTGGTTGTGGCTGCATTCCCCCTTGAAGGACAAAAATCTTGCTGGGCAACCATCTTAGCGTTGGCTTCCCTTAACCCTGACCATCCCTATATAAGAAATCTCTTAAATTATCCCTTGAGGTAATTTAGGAAGTTTCTGTTGTTTTTTGTCAGGAAGACACATAATGTTTGCCCTTCATATTTATTGGCACAATTATTACTGTTTTTTTAACATTGTAAAGCAGCCAAGGCATCGTAAAATCAAGAACCATATGCAACTGTACAAAATCTTGCAAGTTATTATTGACATCCTTCTATATCCAACACTGGTCAGAATTTATGAAGATGTACTTTTAGATTCAATTTAAAAAGTGGAAAAAATTACAGAGATTTGGGGAAAAGATACAAAAATTGTAAAATATCTATAAGAAAGGCTGGTCAATTTTTCCTCACTAAAAATATACCAAAAAATACAACAACAACAAATTGCTGGGTATTATTTAGCTTTGTAGCACAAAGGCAATTATTTAAAGTGCAGTTAATGTTTGTAGCTGATGTTTCACAGATGTGTCCCCCAATGTAATACTTCATTTCTGGAACCATGGTGGGATATGGACCATCCCCAAAGGGAAGACTTTTATAATAATAGTTCAAGGAGATTTTCAATTGCAGCAAGAATTTTCACTAATAATGAAGGAATTAATTGAAGTGCAAATAATCCTCTGCTATGGTTCTACGTTTGACAATGAACTAACCATTTTGCCTTAGCAAAATCACTGCCTGCATTTTTTCCCCAATTTTATAAATATTAATTATATAATATATATTTATTACAAATCATGTTAAAATGAAAAACAGGTCAACCTTAGTGCTAAGTTTAAAACAAAAAAGTAATAGAGAATGTGCAAATGTGGTGTTGACTTTATTGTGTGAATGGGACATGACACTCCACCCAGAATATTCTGTAATAAAGCTACTTACTTTAGGTTTTGGTCGAGCTCCAGTTGACATCTGGTTTGGCACACCATCAAGATTCTGGATGTTTCCAGTTTTATTTCTACAAATTCCTTTCCTCTGACGATTTTTTTTTTAAAGCTTAGTCTTCAGATTTATAGAATTCTGTAGAAAGAAATTTTAAGCAGGTTATTTTTCACATACAAAGAATTATTCTTAGGCAGTAATTCATCTCAATTAGTCAATAAAAATACATGCTTTGAAAATTAACATAAACTGTGGAATATTCCCCTATATTAATAATTTTTCCAAAGACATTTATGATTAGGCTCAGTGAGATCAGCCTAGTTAAGCCTAAGAACTTTTTGTGAATGAATGTAAATTTATAAATTAAAATTACTTTTAATCTACCAAGGTAAAATATAGTACTACACTGGCATCTCATAAAACTTTCTAAAATTCAAAACCAAAGGTGTCTTTAAAATGGAAATAATAAGATGTGGCTCATACAGAGCCACATTATTATAGGCTTTAAGATCTCAGTTTATATATTTTGTTAAGTAGGGAAAAAATTATAAATTTATATTTCTGAGGGTTAGCTATAGAATTAAAATTACTGAAAACATATTAGCATAAAGAGAATCCTAAACTTTGTAGATATAGTAAAAGTCTTTTTCTAGAATGTTGGATAAATCCTCATTGAATTGGAGTAATTAAGTTTGTCTTGATTAATTCTTCCCACTGCTTGGAAGTCTTCCACATCTCTCTACGTCCAAGTTACTTATACAAGTTACCTAGCAGCCTCTAGTGCAAAGTTCTATCCTGGTCTATTTCTTCTGGAACAAGTATCAAGTTCTACAGAAGTAGGGAAGGTTAGAAATGTGAATTTTTCATTTAACTAAAATTTTACTCATTGATCATCAGGTTGTTTGCGGGCAGGGTGAATAAAAGATCTGGAACAAACAAACTTTATTGAATTGTATATGAATGTAGCACTGCCAAATACTAACTATATAACCTTGGACTTAATTTCCTCAAATCTTAATTTGTTCACCTATAAAACAATACTTTCTGACATTTATTGAACACTTCTTTGTGCCTGGCATATTTGACCAATGGAATGTAAGTCCATAGGAATCTGCCAAGTCTGAGTGGAATCATTAAATGTGAAGCTTGGACATTACATTTTTCTTACTCTTGATGCCGCAACTCTCCTGTGGTGAAAAGAATTGACTATGATGATGAGAATAATAGTGATACGACGATGATAATGGTAGATAACATGTTTGACAGGCACTGTTACATGTTTTATATATTTACCTTTTAAAAACAATCCCGATTTGTTTACACTAGAAGCTTACTAACTAAAAAATATGTCCTAGAAGGGTTTGAGGAAATAGAAGTGTGTACATACTTCTGCCCTCGAGGAAAGGCCACGAGGAAGCTAATGGGGCCATGTCTTACTTCAAGTATACACTGACTTTTAAACATATGACTTATTAAATTTCAAAAAAAGCAGCTTTAGACAACAAATAAGACTACAATGAACTGGCAGCCAGGGGGGCTGACAATGCAGTGCATCGGCATTGGGTTGACCAATGAGCGCTACGCTCTTCTGATTACTGCTAATGTCTATCTCTGCCACTAGTGTAGACAATTTGACGGATGCCTAGAGGAACAACTCCCTGTGGGCTCTTTTGTAAAATGAGGATGGTGCTGGCACCTATTTCAATAGGCTGCAGTGTACTGCGTGAAAGCCCCTGTAAGTACTGCTGGTGTTGCTGTTCTTACAACTCAGCAGGTGGGGACAGTCTTCTCCTTCAGGAAATTAGGGACTGTATCTTCTTCAGGAAAAAAATGACATTCGCTGACAGAATATTAAATATAAGATCCTGTGTGTGATACTTTCACATATACTACTTCGCTTTCTTCTTCCCAGCCATTCTGTGAGGTGAGTCTTGCTGTTCTCATTTTATAAAACAATTGCTAAAGAGAATGAGTTCTTGATGAGGCTCACGTGGCAAATGAGAGCACTTAGCTCTCCTGATTCTCCTCAGAGATTTCTCAACTCCCCTGGATTTCTCTTTGTATCCTTGCCCAGCCCCATCCCCACGCCCTCTTCTGTCTAAATACCATCATAAGCTCTCACTCATCTGGTTAACAGGCCTGGGCTTCTCTTAGCCCTGTGGATGATGGATACCTGCAGAGATTAGGAAATGAGGCTGAAACTGTAGGAAGGAATTGACCATAACAACCCAGCAGCTTTCTAGAGCTCCCATGGCAAAGGCAGGGCCACTTACAGCACTTTTTGAATACATGCTAAGGCACTTGATATTTTTGGCACTGTTATAAGTAATACCTTTTCGTAAAATTTACATTTTGTATGTTCTGTAATTGGTACATAAAAATTCAATTGATTTTTCTTAATTGATGTTGTGTCCATAAATATATGTAAGGTTTTTAATTAATGTTATATACTTGGGGGTGTTGTCTTTGTACTCTTATATATGGGACTAATAATACCTTTGTTTCCTTTCTATTCCTTGTACTTTTCGTTCTTTTATTTTCATTATTACTAGGCTAGGACCTCTAATCAGTGCTGATTAGAGGAGGTAAAAGATATACTGATCTTATTTCTGATTTTAAGGAGAATGCTTCCAACACTTCTCCATTTAAGTGTGATGCTGACTGTATGGTTTTTGTTTTTGTGTTAATCAGGCAGTTCCTTTCTTTTGATAAAAAATTTTTAAATGAAAAGATATTGAATTTTACTGAATGCATTTCCTCCATCTATTAAGATAATCACATTTTTCTTCTTTAATCTCTTAAGTTATAAATCATATTAATCTTGTATTAAGCCAACCATGCATTCCTATATTATATCATCAAAGTAACTTTCAAGTCTTTAAAGACTATTTATGATAATGAATCTTGGAATTCATCAAATTCCCTTTAGATAACTGGACATATCAATCAACTACACTAAGATATTTACAATTTTTTTAAAAGATTTTATTTATTTATTTGACAGAGAGAGAGCACAAGCAGAGGGGAGTGGCAGGCAGAGGGAGAAGGAAAAGCAGGCTCCTCCCTGAGCAGGGAGCCTGATGTGGGACTCGATCCTAGGACCCTGGGATCATGACCCAAGCCAAAGGCAGACGCTTAACTGACTAAGCCACCCAAGGGCCCCGATATTTACAATTATTAAACCATCCTTACATGCATGACATCAACTGTGCTTGGTTGTGATAAGCAATTCCTTTTAATCTTAGTTTGGTTAGCTGCTATTTTCTTTAGCATTTTTACATTCATATTCATTTTTGTCCTCTGTCAAGCTTTTGTATCAAGATGTTAGTTTCATAAAATAAACATGGAAGCTATACATCTTTATAAATGAGGTTCAGAAAATTTATATTGCATGAGAATTATCCATTCTTTGAAAATTTCAAAGGACTCACAGGCCTTTTGAGAACTTGTTTAATTTATCCCATTGGTTTGGGTCTATTCTGGTATGTGACTCCTGAATGAATTTTGACAATATATATTTTAATATAACATTATCTATTACAAAGTCTTTCAAATTTATTAGTAGACCTATGTACACTCTTGTACTTTTAAAATAATATTGTATCTGATATTATAGCCTTCTTGTTCCAAATTTTATTTCTGTTATTTAGTGGAAAGAGCCTAGTATTTAGGTTAGACAGACTCACCACTAAGGCAGACAAGTCAATTCATTTGTTAGATCTCAGCTTAATCACCACCGCCTCTGGGAAACCTTGCATCACTCCTGGGAGAGGTTTCTGTGGATTTCTGTACTTCCTCTATCAAAACATTTGTTTCACAGTATAATTGTTTGTTTAACGGGCAGCTTCAAAGTTAAACTGTAAGCTCTATGAGAGTAATGACAAGGTATATCTAGTTTACCACCACGCACCTAGCACAGTGTCTGAAAAAGAATGAACGCTCAGTAAATCTTTGTTTGAACGAACAAGTTAATTGTTTCCATGTTTTACTCTGCCTGTCTCTTCCATAAGACCACAAGTTTTAATTGCTTTTTATAGCTACCATACCAAAAGAGCAGAAGAGTGATTAAAAATGCCAGCTCTGGAGCTTGAGTGTAGGGTTCAAAGCTAGGCTCTGCCATTCACTAGCTGTGTGACTATGAACAAATTACTTCACTTCTCTGTACTTCAGTTGCCTCTCTGTAAAACTAGAAATAATAATGCTGGACTGTAGGGAGTTTATATATGCCTGATACACAGTAAATGATGAATTAATGATAGCTATTATTATGTTAGTACATGACAAGTAAATGAATGGATAAAAGAATAATGAACCTATGAAAACAGAGAAAATAATGATATTATTTGCTCTGCTCTGGATGTTCTGAGGATCAAGTGACAGGAATTTTAACTAATGAAAACCATTTGAAGTATTTTATTAGAACCATTACAAATGGGAAGCCCCAGTGGCCACAAGAAAGAGAACTGTTTTCTTCTTTGGAAAAAAATGACAAGGTTAGAGAAATATTTAATAAGGTTTTGTTCCTATTTGGAGCAAAAAAATTGGAATATTTTTCTTAAATTGGATTTTTTCTTTTATATCTTAGTCTCTACAATACAACTAGGTTATTTCAAAGTTTAATTTAATGTTTTTATAACTATGAAATACCTGAATAAAAATTTTTCTTCAGACTTGATAGCTCTTTTGGAAATAATTTCTGATTTTCCAAATATTTTTTTTCCCCTAGGTCTTTTTATCCATTACTTACTTCTCATAGTTCATACGTTATTCAAATAATGCCTCTTTATTTGTTTTTCTCCTGGACAAAGAAATTTTAAAATGCTATCCCTATAGTCATTCTCAAAGGTTGCCATGTGTAAATATTAGCCCTAGAGTATTAGACTTCACTGATGTAATAATAATTGAATATTTTTTCCTATATACAACTGAGTCATGACATAGAAGTGCAAGAAACCAATAAGGAAATTCTCTTCCTAATGTGGGCCAAAATCTCATATTAAGAGAGCTAAGAAAAAAGTTGCTAAAATATTTACAGTTATGCAAATATACCCAAAATTGAAATGGTGTGCTATTGTTGACGGATGTCCAAGTCTAAGAATAGATAAACAGCAAATTATTTGACTCATTTTACTCTTTTCAGAAGAAAAGAAATAAAAAATGGGAATACAAATAATCCTTTTCTTTAAAAAATTCTATGACATTTCTAAAATATACAAGATTCTAATTTTTATATATTATTTAAAAGTATAGCATGCCATTCGCTAATTTCCTCATTTGCAAAGAAGAATCTTACTAATTAACTGATTTGAAAATTGAAGACTATTACATTTAATTTTTTAGAGGAAAGCGCAACATTTATAAAGAAACATCCATAATTTAAAACATTTAAAATACTGACTTAATATCCAGTTGCAACAATAGGCATAAATAATGTAACATCAGTTTTTGATCCCAAATATAAATGAAGTGAGCCAAAGGTCAAAACTATGCATAGACTCAAAGTCACCTTTGCCATTTAGTTTTCAAGTAGTAGATGTGTTCTGTATCTCAAAAGAGAAGCTTGTGTAATTAACCTTCAGGAGAACATTAAAAACACAAAGAAGAAACTGAAAATTTTCCTGAGCTGAGCTAAAATAGTTTTTATTGAATTCATTTTTGACAATGTTTCTAATCTGTTCTTCCTATAACTGGGACTAATTTACTTATCCTGCCAAATTAGACTAAAAAAGACACACTTGATTCCAGATCCATCTGAGAGAGGCCTTCTAGTTTTTTGTATTCCTAGTTTTTTAGACACAAGATTCCTCTTCTCTATCACAATAATTACTATTTATTTAGTGCTTGTACTGAGTGTAGCAAAAGCAGGCTGCTGCTTAAATTCAGGTTATGCTTTTTCTGCTTACTGTTGTGTGACCTGAGCAAGTTACTTAAGTTCTCATTGTCTCTGCCATCTCATTAGATTAAAAATGGTGGTATTAATAGGACCTACTAATAAGATTTTATTTATTATTTTCCATTTTGTTTTTTGGCCCATATTTTATCAAGATGTTGTTAGGACTTCAGGAAGCCAGAGTTCTTTTTTTTTTAAGATTTTATTTATTTATTTGACAGAGTGAGACACAGCGAGAGAGGGAACACAAGCAGGGGGAGTGGGAGAGGGAGAAGCAGGCTTCCCACTGAGCAGGGAGCCCGATGCAGGGCTCGATCCCAGGACTCTGGGATCATGACCTGAGCCGAAGGCAGACACTTAACGACTGAGACACCCAGGTGTCCCAGGAAGCCAGAGTTCTAATTGTATTATAACCTCTATGAGATCTATGACTATACTCTTGCTGATGGATCAAGTACCACAAAACAGTCAGTGGAGACCCAACACATACTGACCAAGGAAAAGCGCCATGCTGACTGAAGAACCCAAATGTCTTTTTCAAATCCCTCACTGGGATCCACTGAAGATGGATACAGAAGTGACAGAACAAAACATAAGATGTGAGAACACAGAAGACTCATGATGACATCCAGTTCAACTTAATATAGTGACATATAGGACATGCTTTGGCAGTCTTGTGGCTTTATTTGTCACTTGTACATAGTTGATTGCAGTATCTGCATCTTTCCCCTGCACCCAATGGCTTCCTTAGGCAAAGTATCTTTGGAGCCACTCAATTCTTGTCTCCATTCATTCATTCATTCATTCCCTCATATTCCAAACACTGTACAAGCACTGGGAAAACAAAAATAAATATATTTTCTTGAAGAGCTCTAGTCTAGGGAGAAAGAATCATGTAGATTGATAATATTATAAGGATTTAAACCAAAGTATATACACAATGATATGGGAACACAGACAATACAGCAAATAATTCTGCCTGGGGAAAAGGAAGAGTTCATAGAGAAAATAACCTTTAAACTGAGTTTTGAAGGAAGAATAGTACTATTTCAAGGGAAGAGAATCCCAGAGACACGAAAGCATAAAAAGAATACTGCATATTCAAAGAATAGTGAGGATTTTCGTCTGATTCCATCTGACTGGGCCTAGTGGATAATGGCAACACATGATGTGTGCGAGTGAAATGGGGGTCCTCAGATAAGAAGCCACATATTAAGGAGTTTGACGCTTTCCTGTAGGTAAGGAGAACCCTGTGGATTTCTTGTTGTTGTATTTTACAACTGATAAAGCTAAAGAATACAGGGAGATTATATAAGTATCAAGGAGTTTAAACATGCCTTGGTATCGCAACATTTCTCATGTGAGTTCAACTCTCCCTTGCCTCTGCTCCCTCCCTTTTTTGCAAATGGTTTTTCAAAACAATGTTTTTGTCATCAACTATAAATATAAAAAAGCGCACAAACAGATGCACAGCTTAATGAATAACTCAACTGTGAAGGATCTTTTAACTACCGTTTGGTCAAGAAGTAAAATGTTGCCAGAACTCTGCCCCACTCCTCTAACAAAATCCCCCAATATCCTCCATACCAATTCTAATCTCCTTCTTCCTCCCAAAAGGAATTGTTACGGACTTTTACAGTTATTATTTCCTTGCATTTTTCATAGCTTTATCAGTCAAATGTGTATCCCTAGATGCTAAAGTTAGTGCAGCCTCTATAAATTTTTTTGATATCTTTTAACTCTCTTAATCCATAACTTATTTGTTACAATTTACCTGTTGAAAAACCCAAGTTTTTCTACACTCTGTAGTTTTCCACAGTCCAAATTTTGCAAATTGCATGTTCAATAGTACATTTTAACTTGTTCCTGTCTTGTTTTTCTGAAAATCAGTATGTTAATCCAATTTGGGTTCCATGACTCTTGGTAGCGCTGAGTGCTTCCATCAAGAAATATATAATACCTGATTGTCTTTCTTTTTTATATTAGTCAGTGATGCTAACTACCTATATTTCTGAATTTATTAAGGGTTGCAACATGATTATATTTTAATTTTTTTTTCATTTATGAGTTGGAATATATTCATATAGAGATGTTTCCCTCATTTACTGCTTGGTTAACCAGTGTTCTGGTTCATAAAGGAAAGCAGGATAAATATTTAAGTCTTTCACTTCATTATTAGTTTTCAAGATAATGAATTGGTTTCCTATTATCTTCTAAAAATGATAATTCTTTTTAAAAAATATCATTATGAACACATGGATTTAAATATATTTGATGAGTTTCAATCCATTGCAATTATTCTCATGATTGAAGTTCACATTGTTCTACCTTTGGCCAATAGGAACCTTTTCAAGTAGTATTTGATAGCTTCCTAGCCATAAAATAACAAGCTATTCTAGGTTCATCTTGTACATTTCATCCCCTAAATCTAGAATTAGAAAATTTTCAAGAAGCTCTGATTTCTTTTAATGAGAAATTGCATTCCAAAAACACATTCTACACAATAAGGATACAGTACTCATTGCTACTGGGTTGGTAATTAGTTTCTAGTTGTTTTCCGCAGGGGAAAAAGAGAGGTACTTCATGAGTTCATATTGATACTTACAATTCAAATTTAGGATTACAGTACTTTTATTTAATCTCTAAGCTATTACATTTGTTTCCCCTTCCTTCTACACTGAGAACATTGGTTCCCAAGGACACAGGCTACAAATCCCATAGTTACTCATTTGTTTTTAACTCATATTATACACATGGGGTGCCTGGGTGGCTCAGCCGTTAAGCGTCTGCCTTTGGCTCAGGTCATGATCCCAGGGTTCTGGGATCAAGCCCCACATTGGGCTCCCTGTTCCGCGGAAAGCCTGCTTCTCCCTCTCCCACTCCCCCTGCTTGTGTTCCTGCTCTCACTCTCTCTCTCTGTGAAAATAAATAAAATCTTAAAAAAAAAAAACCCTCATATTACACACAGAATGGTCTCAAAATAACAATATTAATACTACCACCACATGAGTACTAAAAACACTTAAAAATTTTTTTTTTGCATATGCTCTCCTCAATTCTCCATCCCTTTCTACATTTTTAACCATTATGTACTATACTCTCATTCTCTTAGCCTTCATTTTGTCTTAGTCCTACTAAGAACTACATATTCAATGCTCACCAGTTCTTCTGTTGATGTCTCTCTGGTCATTAGGTTACCTGAAGCTCAGTCTCTAGTAGATTCTTCAGAAAGAGCTAAAGACTCCCGGTGCTTTTTTCATTTGAAAGTCAGTTTCACTGGATACAAAATGTTTGGCTCATGTCTTCTTTCCTTGAGAATCTAAAGAAATGAGAAAATCTTATTTTCTTTGAACAGAAAGAGTTGCTCTTGAAAAGTTTGATGATTATCTAATTATAATCTCTGATAGATTACATGCTTTTTTCCCCCTAGTCAAAGAATATTTTTTCTCTTAAACCCAGTAATTGTACTAGAACATCTTTGTGTTCATCATTCTGGATTGATATTCTTAAGTGTATGGTGAGCTCTTTCAACATGTAACTTCAAATCCTTTTTATTTCAGAAAAGTTTTCTGAAATACAGTTATTTAGAATTTCTTCTGATCCCTTCATTTAGTTTTCTTTTGTGGACTTTTTTTTTTTTTTAAAGGTTTTATTTATTTGACAGAGAGAAAGACAGCCAGAGAGGGAACACAAGCAGGGGGAGTGGGAGAGGGAGAAGCAGGCTTCCCGCGGAGCAGGGAGCCCGATGTGGGGCTCGATCCCAGGACTCTGGGATCATGACCTGAGCCGAAGGCAGACGCTTAACGACTGAGCCACCCAGGCGCCCTCTTTTGTGGACTTTTAAAAAAATATATCTTTTAAGAAATTCTATTCTCAAGTCATAAAAACATTTCAAAAGTTTTCAAGCTTTGACTTTTATTTTTAAGCTCTTAATACACCTGGAACTGAGTTTTGTGTATAGTATGATGTGTGTATACAATTCTTTTCATGAAAACAGGAGAGAAATTTATGTTACTTGTATTTCTGAGCAATTTTTTCCTTTATCTCATGGAATTTTGAATTAGTCTGATTCATATCTGGTGTCTGACTCAGTAAGAGGACCGTAAAGTATAGCAATGCCTATGTTCACTTAAGGCAACAGAGCCAGAGGGAAAAAGCCATGTTAGGAACTCACTGTACTTCTACGTACAGCTTAGCCAAGGAAGGGCAAGTGCTTTGTGTGGACCAGATGCACACCTTCCAGATGAAGAAACCAGCCAAGAAGTCTCTTAGGAAGGACTACATTGCCAAGAGATATACTTAAGGGAAAGAACTACTTCTTTTGAGAAGCCAAAAGAATCTGGGTGAGGTGAACTCCTCAGATGTCCACAGCTAAGTGTTGGTTGAAGTCTTAAGTGGTCAGTTGGGGAACAAGGCCCATCTTAGAGTACTGTAGTTGGATATTCCAGGCAGAGGAATTTAGAGAGCCTGCTTTAAATATCAGTCAAGCCCCAAGAATATCAATTCCAGATTATTACACTACTTGCCATGTAAACCTGGATCTTTTCCCCCAATCCTTTCAACACTGTCCAGCTCTGCAGGAAAGCTCTACACACATGCTAGGCCCTTAACAAATGATGGCTCTCATTATCAGTGCCCTTCTTTGCTATCACAGTCTGAGATATCATCTCTTACTTGAGTAAATCATAGAGTATTTCCCATTGGATGAGTGTCTCCAATTATTCTCAAAGTTCCTAGAAAATAAGGACATATTTTATACTTACTTCATATTCATCAGAATATTATAAAGAACTTTGTACTTAGAATTTTTCAATAATTAGTTACTGATCAATAAGTAGAGGTAAGTGGAGTTAATACATTACAACAGGAATGCCTTGGGCCAGGCAAGAAAAGCCAATCAGCATTCCTGAAATAGTACCTTTTATTAACCTAGTCAGCTTTTTACTAAATTTTCTAGTCTCAGGTTTCTCATTATCAATACAATGTCACTCTGTTTTACATCTTGGAGTCTCCTACTATAAAAGATCAGGCCTTTTATGTTATTTGGGGGTATCAGAATATCTTCTTTGGAATGGTACTCAAGCTCAATGAGAGCCAAATGACTTCACTGGCTGATGTGCTGTTGTGTGTAAAGTTCTCTAAGCTATGTAAGAGTGTTCTGAACAAAACAAGGAAAATAGTTGAAGACAGAGGAGAAGGGCGTGTTTTCCTTTGGATTTAAACATAATTCCTAAGGTAGACTTTTGAATTCAACATTTTTAAAAGGTCTTTTGCTTTTTAATCATTTAATTTAATCATGTAATCCTTGTTTTAAAGATGTTTGAAACCATATGCTTGATTTTTTTCATGCATTTTTCATGCCTCTATTTTGGGATCATGTATACTGTTATGTAGGCAGAAAAGAACATTTTCTTTTCTACTATATTTCTTTTATTCATACAATCCACTGTTGAAATACTGTTAAAAATGGCTATCGAACATTTCAATGTCTTCAGATATATTTACCTTCTTCTTAATCTAATCATTAAGTGCCTTCTGTAAACACCATGAGGGTAGGGATTGTGTCTGTTTTAAGATAATTTTATAAAAACTGAATTTTCTTTCATTAATCTATAAATTGTGTTAATCTACCATCCAAATGAAACACTCACCCCAAAGATGGACAGTAGGGAAAATTAAAATGCATTGTTTTCTTGATGAAAGAAGACATCATTCTTTTCTCATCTAGTAACTTTTCCAAATTCCAGACAAAATACAAGAAACAAAAATGGGTTTTCATTATCATGTAAATCTGAATATGAGTGGCCAAAAATAAAAACCAAAGTAACAAAGGCACTAACTGGAAATTTTAGCACCAAGTCATCATGTGAACACTCATATCGAGGATTCAAAAGTAGTGTAGCATAGATAATTAAATATTTAATCATGATAATGATTACTTATAATTTAAAAGCAGCTGAGGAAGAGTCATGTGGAATTATTTTTGAACTATAACAATTTCAAATTAATATACTTAACTAAAATACATTTTGTATTTTACATTTTACCACAGAAAACCAAAGGCAATGAATTAAGGATATAGTTGATTTTTAGTAATTTAAAAACAAAACTTCAAGAAGCAGATAATTGAGAGAAAATGTCAGTTTGCTGTTTTAATTTTAAAAATAATTCAATTGTATGAATCAAAGGGATATGACAAAGGGCTGCTCCAAAGGGAGGCAGGGCAGAGTTGTTATGTACTAAGGTTAACTTTATTTTGAACATAGAAAACTTATATTCTTTCTCTTATTACAAAAGCTGAAGTAAGTATGTTTCAGTTCTCAATATGACTATTTGTGTTTTGGGGATAAAGGAAATGTTGCACCCTTATTTATGGCGTCTTCTTATATCTCTACAATAACCCCATTCAGAGTAGTAAAAGGCCCATTTGTTTTACTGTTCCATCTACACACATTATAAAAGGCAAGATGACTGCCAGAAAATCTATACTTAAACTACTGGATTGTAATAGGACTGAGCCATCCCTTATAGAACACATAGAGGTCAGATTTAACACTCCATATTGACCTCATCATGATCTGGAATAAGAGCATTTGGTGATTTTTAAGACATTAATAGAGCAGGGTTATGGGAAAGCCACTCTAGACTTGACACTTAATTTTTTGTGTGTGCATGTAAATGAGTTCAATGTATGACTGTTCCAAAAGAATTTCAAATAATTCAAGTTTACTCAATTATAGAATAGATACAATTAAATGTGAAACCCCAGTAATACAGTTAGAGAACTGGGAACTCAAATGTAGAAAAAAAAAAAAACGGTGAGGCAAGACTGAAATGGTGAATAAGATTACTAACTTGTATTGCCATTACTTCTTTGTACATGTATTTTTAAAGCAAGGAAATTAGAAAATTTAATCAGTGAAACATAATTTGGATAATTTTATAGTTGATACTGTAAGAGGTTTTTTTATTTTATCTGTTCTAAGCTGTATTTGTTTGTTCTATGGATTAGGAAAACAAAAACAAAGCACCAAATAATAAAGGAAATCAAGCTCAGAAAATAGAGTATTTGATTTTGAATGGTGTTTTTTAATCACAGGAGAATCTCTTACTGGATCTGAGAATCTTATAAAATTACTCAGTTCATAATTACTGCAAAACTGTTATGCTCCCTTGATAAAGTAGAAATTAAGTAAGTAGACCTTAGAAACGGGTATGAGAGTTGACATGGTAAAACCTGAGGACAAGTGTTTGTATTCAAGGGGCTTACAACCATGTCAGAGCTAGAACAATCTGAAGAGCAGGGTTAAAATGGAAAAGCCGGCGGATCATTCTTTTTATGGACATTCAACTACAAAATAAATTGGTTTTCCCCTTTAAAGAAAGAAGAAAGCCCTCTGCCAGCACACTGAACAGAACTTCCCATGATGTTTGATAACAGCCTATCCTCCAGTCTTTGGATGAGTCAGGCTAATTATTAATATGCTAAAGCCGAGCTCATGTTCCATTGTGTCACATAGTTTTCTAAGTGAAACTGCCTCACGATAGTGTTCTATTGGTTTGTTAGTAATAAAATTCCCTTGGAAATTGTTCATATTAGAGCTGCTTTATATTGAATTTTATTCTAAGTTAAACTCTATCAAGTTTTATTTTAGGTAAAAAAAACTATTTCAGGATTCATTAAATAGCAGCAAGAGAACAAAATCACAAAGTGTTATACTTGAACACTATGGGTGATGAAACTGTTTTGGAACAGTTCTGACCGTGGCTTTTAACAAAATGGACAGGCTATGTTTACAGACCTGTGAGGCAAGTTGTTTCATAGTTTTGCATCCTAATGTACTAGTGCAGTGTTCAGTATTTAACAGAGGATCAATCAATGTTTACTGAATAAAGCAAAATATGTGATGAGCAGAAATCTCAAAATATTGTGGGTTCTGAAACAGTGCTGCCATGTGGACAAATCCCTGAAATCTATATAATAATTTTATACACAATAATAGAACCTATCATGTATCAGACACTTCATAAATAGTACCTTTTTTAAAGCCAACAATCACCCTGGAAAGTAGACATATTATTTTTCAAATTAGGGAACTGAGGCATACAAAACTTAAATAACTTAATCCTCCACCAAGAAGTGGGGAATCTGGGATTAAGTCCTGCCCATTCTGACCTTTCTATAGCACACCCATGAGCTGGTGGGCAATGTTTTATATAATTATTGCTTGAGATTACAGTAAGAAATCAAATCCATTTTCTGTTTGGGAAGTGTATATCTCTTCACTGATATCTATAAAAATAAAGGGATGCATTTCTTCCTGCCTGAATGGAACATATACTTGTATTGTAAGAATATGTTCTTACATATTCTTTCTATAATTCTATAAATTCTATAAATTCAGTTTTATAGCTACAGCGAGTTGTGCTTGGTTTGCATGAAAACAAAACTACATTGGGACCCTCGATAGAAGGAGTAGAGGTCAGAAGACATAGGTAGGCATACTCTAAAGAGAACTAAGGGTATTTCCTAGGAACCCATCTGTGGCAAGGGGGTATCACTTCCAGGAGGCCCTAGAGACACCTCCAGAAGCAAGACAGAAAGCCATTGGTGTGTCTTCTGGATTGTTTCTGGTGTTTGGGGACAAGAAATGGTAACCCTGATACAGGAAAAATCATTGAGTCTTTTTTTATTTTATTTATTTATTTAAGAGAGAGAGAGAGCACAAGCAGGGGGAGCAGTAGGGAGAGGAAGATGGAGAAGCAGGCTCCCTGCTGAGCAGGGAGCCAGATGCAGGGCTCCATCATGACCTGAGCCAAAGGCTTAACCAACTGAGCCACCCAGGTGCCCTGCATCATTGAGACTTCTTAAGAAGGTCTTCCACTTCTGCCAATGATGTACTTTTTTTTTCTTCCTTCTTTTTTTTTTTTTTTTTTTTTAATCAGGCCTATACTTTCAATGAGGAACTAGAAAAGCTGGTTAAAAATACAAAAAGGATATTTTTGATGTCATCTTGAGAGGACAGATCCTGGAGAGAAGGTACAGAGAAGTCTGCCCATATTCAACTGTTTTTCCCTTTGACTTATTTGCCAATTTGGAAGCGGTTCCTGAAGCTGGAAAGTCACTCAGAACGTGGCAGCTAAGAAGTAGAGAAGCCAAGAATAGCTTTTGGGAGTCCCATGGTTCTGAGAAAATAAAAACTGGAGTTCAAGGACAACCAACGAGGAATGGCCTTTGAAAATGCCTCAGGGGGTGCCTGGGTGGCTCAGTCAGTTAAGCATCTGCCTTCGGCTCAGGTCATGACCCCATGGTCCTGGGATTGAGTCCCGCATTGGGCTCCCTGCTCAGCAGGGAGTCTGCTTCTCCCTCTGCCTCTCCCCAGCCCTGGCTTGTGCTCTCTCTCTCATTTATTCTCTTTCTCTCAAATAAGTAAAGAAAATCTTAAAAAATATATTTAAAAAAAAATGAAAATACCTCGGGCTTTTGGTTGAGACACAGAAAAGGGCCATCATAGGAATAAGAAGGGACCTGAAATAGACCAGACCTAACAGACTGAAAACCATACAGATTAAGGTGCTCTACCCCTGGCCTACCTTCTTGACAGAAGCAAAAGTAAAATTTTTTATGGAAGTAAAAACATTGCTCAGAGTCTAATTTTTTCATAAACAAAGACAGCATTCCATTAAGAAGTTCTGGGCACATCAGGAAACAGGAATAAGAAAAAGACAACAGATGATCTAAATATTGGAGTTATTAGGCATAGACTTCAGGATTTCACAAGAGAAGTAGAATCCAAAAGAATCAAATGAAAATTCTAGAACTAAAAAATATAATGACTTAAAACTGGAAATTTAAACAATACATTTATAATAAAATAAAAAAACATGAAATACTTATGAAAAAATTTAACAATATATGTGCAAGATTGTATGCTGAAAATTACATAGAGAAATTAAAGACCAAGACAAATGGAGAGATATGCCATGATTATAGATTTGAAAACTCAATATTGTTAAGATGTCATTCTCCCCAGACTGATCAGAAGATTCAACAGAATCCCAATCAAAATCGCAGCAGGCTTTTTCAGAAATTGAAATGCTGATTCTAAAATTTATATTAAAATGCAAAGAAATTAGAATGACTAAATAAAACAATTTTTAGGAAAAACGAAGTTGGATAAGTTGGCATAAGGATAGACATATATTTATCAATGGAACTGAATACTCTGAAAATCAGACAAAGGTGCCAAAGTAATTCAATGGGGAAAAGGATAATCCTTTCAACAATTGCAACTGGAATAACTGGATTCTCATTTTGAAAAATATGAATATCAATTCCTACTGTTATACCATACAGATGAATTAACCTTCAATGGATAATAGGCTTAAATGTAGTAAATTGTGAGTATTAAAAACATAATAGGATTTTATTTACAACTTTATGCTAATGAACTTTAATATTTGGATAATATGTACAAATTCCTAGAAAAATACAACTTACAAAAAATGCCCTTCAAAATACGCTATTAAAAAAATGAAAAGACAGGCCACAAACTGGTAGAAAAATATTCACAACACACACTTTGACAAAAAACACGTGTACAAGGAGAAGGGGAAATGGAGAATCATTAGTCAGAGTCTTGTATAACCAAGATGAATATATAAGTTGGTTATACAAGATGAATAAGTTCTAGAGATTACAGCACAGTGCCATTAGTACAATGTGTTATATACTTAAAAATTTGCTAAGAGGGTAGATCTTATGTGAAGTGCTTTTATCACAAAACAATAATAAATTACAAAGAAAATAATGTACATAATATATAAACAACTCCTACAACTCAATTATAAGAAAAACTCCATTTTAAAAATGGGCAAAAGTTTTAAACACACTTCACAAAAATAAAACTAACACCATATACCCACTCAACTGGCTAAAATGAAAGACTAACAGAATCAAGTGTTTGCATTTGATAGAAAGACCCATCATCCTTTTAAACTAGGTGGAAGATGTTTAAAAAGTACAGGTGTGGGTAGAGTAGATGCTAGAAAAAAGAATTCTTGGCTTAGGCTCACAATTTTATTTTTTAATAAAATATGAAGCAAAGTCACTGGTTGAAGAGGCAGTTGGTAATTTGAGAAAGGAAAAAGAATAATGAAATACTTGGTTTCCGGAAGACAGCAAAGTAACTAGAGAAAAGGAGTTGGATGACTGGACAACGTGGAGAGCCCATCTAGGCGTGAGATCGTTGTTAGTTCATCCAATCGTTAAGCTCTGGGTGCAAGCACAGAAAACATAAATGCATGAGTTCAACCATGAGCCAGGTTTTGCCAGGCAAGTAGTAGTGAGGGACAAGAACTGAGGTATTTGCAGACAAGTGATTTAAATGCCACTATTTGTGAAAATAAATAAATAACATGCATTTTTTTAAACTATGAAGAACTATGTTAGTGTAAATTACTGATATAATGTGGCAAAATGAAGCACTCTTTCAACTACATACATGCAGGATATCCGAAGCTGAAACGTCTAATAAAGAACTTATTCCTTATTCTACACATTCAGGTTGAGATCTAAAACTGTTTTTCCGTTACTGTCTTCCAAATCAGCCTCTTTCATATTTTCACAGCTTTGACTCTTTCTCCTTCACATGTTTTATATTTTTATTCCTTTTTAAAGTTTTCCTGGACGTCTTGCCTCCTGTTTGTCCTATTTCTAGTCAGCCTAATGATACTGCAATATTGCCCACTTTTTTCCCTTGGATTTTCATATAAACATATGTCACGGCACTCTTCAAGCCACAACAGCTTTCTTTACACCTACTACCAAGACCACCCAAAAGGTTTTATTGAGAAACACTAAAATGTCGTCATTTAGCTACTAGAGACAATCTAATGTTCTTGTATTCCCCAGTCCACCTGTTTCTCTCAGTATATCCGCTTAAGTCTCTATTCGCTCTGGCTTTCCCAGGTTCTCAGTTCTTATGTAGGCCACAGAAGGGAAAGAGCTCTGAAACACAGAAACAAGTGTTTACCAAAACTGAACACATTTCTTGGGAGAACCAGGCACCTTGCAGCTGACACTTTTAGAATTACAATCTAAAATTAATGGATAATGGGGATGGATACAGATTTACTTTTCAACGTCTTAGTTGTTTCCATGCTGCATCTAAAACCAAAACAAAACCAGTGCACTTTTCACTAGTTACTATGGTCCCTCCATCCATAAAAGTGGTTTGCCTCTCTACTTTGCAAAAATAAAAAAACGGCAGAATCTTCCTCTGTAACGCTTTGTACAAGCAGCCTTCCTTTAAAGATCAAGAGCAAGACTACACCACAAAAAGCACAAAATATAAAATGTTTACACTGACAAAAACAGAAAAAGTCGACTGTACTCCTTAAATTCCTGAGAAGCACTGTTAAAAAGCAAAAACACGCTTCCTTAAATAATTGTTTTGGGTTCCAAAGGAATAGTTTATTTGCCTTGAGTCCCTTTCCTTGTGACATCCCTACGGCCTCAGGTTTGATGCTTAAAGAAACAGTGGGTGGATCAAGCCGGTCCAGAGATTTAGAGGGAAAGGCTGGGTCCATACCAGCACTGGGACCGCGCCCAGCAAACATGTGGATCGCTTTAGAGTCAAGAAGAAAATACAGCTCAAGTTTTTACCTCATATACCATTAACTTTCCACAAAGATTTCCAGAAACCTGACTCACATCTAGAAACCCAAACCCTGTGGGCGGGGGGAGAGGGGGGGGAACTACTACGTCATCACTTCCGCCTCGCCAGGCCAGCAAACGTGCAAAAATGGAGAAAGACGCACACGCCAGCGGCGACTACGTCCCCGAAAGTGCGCACGCGCATGGCGAGGCCCCGCCCCTCACGTACCCCACCTCCCCCAGACCCGCGCTCCCGCCTTGAAGAGGCGCGCGCCACAACGCAGCCCCCGCTGGCTTCCGCCCCGAGGCTCGACGGTCGCTGTTCGGTTCCGGTCCTAGCTCCGCCCTCACGCGGGAACTCTCCAGAAGTCTTAATATCCGGGACCAGAGGCTGGCGCCAGCGAGCATTTCCGGCGAAGGACACGAAGGAAAGGATCCGGTGACGCCTCTTCCCGTCCCCGTAGTCACCCAGGCTCCGGCTCTCGGTGCGGCAGCGCCATCTGGTGCCGCATCTCCCGCTGCCTGCGGAGGGGGCGCGCGCACCTTTCTCTCGGAACCTTCCAGAGAAATCGCGGCCCCGGCGTTTCTTTCTCTTTCCCCCCGGAAGGGAGGCACCCGAGTCTCCGCCCTGCCCGGTTCCCGCGCAGGAGGTACTTCGCAGGACTCTGAAGAGGAGGAGTAGCTTTGTATTCCCAAGATGGAGAGGAAACGGATTTCTTTCTCTGGTTTTAAGCTCAGAAAAAATGTTTCTCTGTTTTTGTTTCCACATGCTTTGTTCCTGAACTATTCCCAATCATCCCCGCATGAATTTCTTAGTCTGTCAGGAATGGGGTCCTCTATTTCTCACTTGGTGGGAAGATGGCACAGGCTCTGTGGCTTAGATTGTCCTCTGATATAAAAGCTTTTTGTTTCTTTTCACGGACTAAGTCACTTGTAAAAGCGTGCAGTGTACGGGTTTGGAACCCATCAAGAAGCGTAGAATTTAGTGGATAATTTGTTTTAAAAGCAGGCTAGAATCACTAAATTCTACTCCTGAAACTGTTACACTATATGTTAACTAGAATTTTTTTTTTTTTTTTTAAGATTTTGTTTATTTATTCGACAATGGGAGAGTACAAGCAGGGGAAGCAGTAGAGGGAGAGGGAGAAGCAGGCTTTTCCCGCTGAGCAAGGAGCCTGACGTGGGGCTCCATCCCAGGACCCTGAGATCATGACCTGAGCCAAAGGCAGACGCTTAGCCATCTGAGCCACCCAGGCGCCCCTGTTAACTAGAATTTAAATAAAAACTTGAAATATTAAAACAACAAAAAAAGGGCAGGCTAAGGAAATTTCCCAAACAGAGCCTCAGAGATGCTCAGGCTGAATATAGATTTGTTTGCATGGTAGATTTCTTTTAGATAACCAGAGAGGAAACAATTTCCCCAAAGTCAACAAAATGGAGGTAAATTCTTCCCTGATAATGAATCCTTAGGTGACAACCTAGATTTCCCTGGAAGCTTGTAGGCCTGACAGTATTAGGTAGCTAGCATGAGATTGTTCTTGGTGTTTTATTGGAATGGCATTTTAGCTGAATATCAAAGTATATAGTGAAAGTGAGAAAAGTTTCCTTTAGAATTCGTACATTAGCGCCTACTTGACTGCTCCACTGGGCATTTCTTCTGTAATAGAGCAGTGGTTCTTAAACTTGAGCATCCATCAGAAGTCCCTGAAAAACTTATTAAAACAGATTGGCCTTAATCTCTGAGTTTCTAACTGGCAAGGACTGGGAGTAGAGCTGGATAATTACAGCTTTGATAAATTCTCCCCTGATATTTAAGGTGTTGGTACTTGAACCACACCTGGAAGAATTTAAGAGTTCAGGATTGCTTTGTCATTAATGCTCTTTGCTATTACAGGACAGATAGTGATGATACTAGAACTGGAGAAATGTGTAGGCCTTTGACCCCTTGGCTGGAAAGTAGTAAGTTAAGCTCTAGAACCGGGAAAGTTATACATAAATGAATATTCCCACATTAAAGCGACCATTACATATAAATGTTCTGTATATGATCATGTGATAGAGGGTGCTGTAGTACCAGGTATACTAAATATTTCAGTTATTCTGCAGTAATTTGTGTCCTTCACATTAGCTGCTAAAAGTCAGTAAATCAGAAATTACAAGAATTAAGGACAGAATTGTTTCAACAAACATTCTAATTTTATCCTCTGGAAGATGCCAGGCTTTTTCAAAGTCCTTTTGCATCTCCCCAAGTTCCCTTATTTCTCTGAATCCTGTATCAACTCCACTTAACTTCACCCACACCATGCCATTCACAAATGGACACAATGCTTTCATTGGTAAAAATGGCCCTCTCTTTTGTAAAAATGGCTTACCTAATCTTTTCTGCAGGCCTTTTCCTCTTAATTCTGTCAAATCCTAACTCTGCCACTGCATTTGACCCTGACACAGTACAGTGCACCACACACTGTTCTATTCTTGCTCCTAAGTGAAATACAAATTGTTAGGTTATGTTCATAGCTGAAATTATTTCTAAAATCAGTTAAAAGTTTAGAATGTTTGCTGTAGTATGACTGCACTTACTATAAAAATAACTGATATACCTTTGATTTGTAAATTTGTGTATCTAAAGATCAACAAAGACCAGGGCTCCTGGGTGGCTCAGTCGGTTAAGCATCTGCCTTTGGCTCAGGTCATGATCCCAAGGTCCTGGGATTGAGCCCTGCATCAGGCTCCTTGCTCAGTGGGGAGCCTGCTTCTCCCTCTCCCTCTCCTATTCCCCCTGCTTGTGCTAACTTGCTCTCTCTCTCTGTCAAATAAATCTTAAAAATAAAGATCAACAAAGACCACTGAAATGTTGCTTTTGCAGTAATTTAGTAAGGTTTTTATGAATCAAAAACAATTTTAATAACATCACTGAAGTGATTAAAGGAATGAATTCATTGTAAGCTTTGAGGAATCAATCCATAGTCTAAAATGTAATTTATCACAAAATTACATCAGGTCAATGAGATTGTACTTTATATGTTTTTATGAAATCAGATACATTAATCACACGTGCTTGTTTTTCTGTATATTTTAGGTCCATCCACTACATTATCTATTTTGAGCTCTATGTCAGACACTGGGTTCCCTAAATCAGTCTTGTTCTAAAGCAAATTCATGGCTTTGAGAGCTCTCTTCATGGAAAAATGCAAGGCTCATTTTTTTATACTTACATATGAATGAGCCCAATTTCATAGATTCATTTTTACTGACAACTCTGTGCTTCTTAGTAGTAACCTGCTGAATAAGTTATTAAGGCTTACTAAATGTGGTATTCATAGACTAAGATTATTGCATTACCACAAATAACTGGGAATTCTAATTCAGTACTCCACTCAGTTGTGTGGTGCCACCAACTCTTGGCACCTTTACAAACTCTTACTCTATATGCACGCATGCAGGCGGTTGGAATTTCCATAATCCTCAAGAAGGTTGCTTTCCTGCCAGTGTATCATTAGTGTTATATTGAGATGTGTTAACTATTCTTAATTATTGCTATTCTTCCACTACGTACCTTTTTTAGAATTATGTAAAGTTTTATATTTATGAACTGATTACTTTTGTAATTGCCAGGTGTTATCATTTGACTATTTTCTACTTCTCAATTTTTTAAAATTATTACTGTTTTGTTCACTGGACTCTAGTCCTTTTCTTTTCCCCTATAACATGAATGAACCTCCATAAGAAAAAGCAAGAAAAAAAAAATAAAAGGTTGAGAACACCTGTCCTAAAACCATGGTATTCCCCTAAGAGTCCTAGTACTTTGTATCTGAGTCATTGATTAACCATTTAAACCAAGGAAGGAAAGGCACATGTACTGTGCCTTATTTTAAATGAACCTTGTTACAAATTCACTAATGATAAAGAGGTGTGATATAAAACCCAATTATTCATTAGAAATGCTACCTGTTGTATTTGAGGAGCATTATTAAATAACCCTACTTTGTTGACTAAATGTAATTAGTAATTTATAACATTTATTTATTATGGCTATTAATGTCACCATTTATCATGGCTAATTTTGTCAGTAAGCATCATGTGAGATGATGTAGTTTACTTTCAATCAAGGATTGGTGGAGTTTGACGTAGTAATTACATTTGGACTCCAGTGTCGGATTTGCTTTCAAAAATATTTTCTATCGATTACTTTTTGGTTTCTTTTTTTTTTTTTTTTTTTTTTTTTATCTTTTCTCCACTTTTTAAAAACATAATACCTAAATGGATGTGTAATGAATATCTGTGAAAGAAGCATTTCTCCAAGGAGAAATTTTGAAGTAAGTTGATTCAGCTCTTTCACTGTCTTAACTTTTTTAGGTATCTTTTTATCAATGTTATTTTTGCTACAATCAATAGCCTTGTTAATACTTTGCATTTTAGCCTAACACTACTGATATTCACATTTTTACTCCATATTGGGACAATTTTTTTTTTTTTTTGTACACTGGCAATATATAATACAGTCAGTCACTGGCAATTGAATCTCTGTAGCCTTAATACTGCCTTTTTATGGTGTTTGAGTGGCAGTTCTTAAACTTTCTAATATTGGCTTGTTGTGTTTTAAATCTCATTCAAGCTGCCTATCATTTAAGTTATTCTTTGGAAGTAAATTTGAACTAATTGTTCTGCTGTACTCATTTTAATGGCTATTCTCCCTGATGGTGAGCTACATTTATTATTGTATTGTTAAAATAATAGCATTTCTTATTTGTAATCAATTAAATACAAGACTAACATATCGTACATGTTTCAGTGATAATTGATATAATTTGATATATGGATAAAGTAAATTAACTCTTTTAAAGTTTAAGTACTAATGCAGATCATACATTTATTGTAATAGCACATTTAGAGCCCTTGACATTTGATATGGATAAAATATTTTAATATCTAAGTTTACTGTACTAGTTTGAGCAATGCCAATTATTAGTACTTTGGAAAAAGCAAAAATCCAAGGTATTTTTATATGACTTTTAAATACTACCACAAAAATAGCCATTTTCTGGTAGATCGTTTTCAGTTGTTACGGTAAACTTATTAATATTTCAGCCATGTATCGATCAAAATTAGTCATTTACACTACTGAATTAACTGTATCTAGCTCTTCTTCAATAGCTTTGATGTTTTAGTTATATATAACCATTGTATCAACTCCACTGTCTTAAGTGTTTCCATACCAGATGAAATACAGTCCTATTAAGCAGATTTCTAATATTAAACACTTTGTGTTGAGTACAATAATGTCTCCCCAACTATAATTCCTATTGTACAAAATTCTACAAATGTGGATTTGTATACTTGTACTTTTTCCACAAATGTGAGAATTTAGGATATTGTATTTGTGAACATGAGTAATTTTTCTTGAGGATAATTTTTAAAATTACAATAAAAGCATGGGATCCTGGGAAGAGAAAAAGGAGATAAAATATATAGAAGAGCAAGTGTATGTAGATACTTTTGTAATGTAATCTTAGGAGAAATATAGGGAACTGAGGCAAAGTAAACCAAAGGAAAGGAATTGAGACATGTGAAAGCTTTAGAGGTAGAGCAATGTTCTGCTATGGTCATTTCTAAACTGGTATTAAGTTATCTTAAGCATAAAACAATGCATTAGAAAATTTTGAAGAATATCTCACAGTATACTGGCATTTTCTCCTTCAATTATCCTAAGCTAAAAAAAAGGTAACTGAATCATAAAAAACACTGATTATTTGGTGGAGATCCAAGGGAAAATGCTTCTTATAATTTATATTTACAGCAAGGCAAAAACACATTCATAAAGAATTTTGAAAATTGAACAGTGCAGATTATTACTGTTTAAAAATACTGAAAATGCCAGCAGTTGATTTTCTTTAATGAATTGTCTGTCATCATTTTAGGTTCACTTATTACTACAATTCCCTAACCCTGCTTTACCTATAAGGTCTTAAATACTTCATTCCTGTTTTCTCTTACAATTAACAGATTTTAGGAGTATAATTTCTCATGTTGATAAGTAATGCTAGTGAAGGGATAAAGTTAAAACAATTCTAATACTTGACAAAAATAATTATAAATATGAATGTTTACTCCAATGCCCTAAATACAGTATGCCCAAAGAATATTGTATATTAAAGAATTATATTTTTTTATTTGAAATGAGTAAAATACACATTCGCCAAATAAATTCTAGGTAGAACAAAGTAATATATGTAAAGAAAGCAAAACCAAAAATCAGAAGAAAATGCAGATGAATATCTAATCTCTAAATACAAAAGAACCTTTTTTAAAAAACTTTTTTATTTTACAGAGATAGAGAAGTGTACACGTGTGCATGAGCTAGGGAGGGGCAGAGGGAAAGAATCTCAAGCAGACTCCCTGCTGAGCACAGAGCCCAACACGGGGCTCAGTCTCAGGACCCCAAGATCATGACCTGAGCCAAAATCAAGAGTTGGAAGCTTAACCAACTAAGCCTCCCAGGTGCCCCAGGAAAGGACCTTTTTTAATCACAAAAGAGATCAGAAATCAAAGGAAAAGACAACTGATAATTCTTCCTAAATAACAGTGTTAAAGTCTTGTGTGTTAAAATCTATAAAACAAATAATAATTAGAAAAGAAGTTTGTCCTTAGTATGTCAATCCATTTTTAAAAACTTAATATATTGACTAATTTTATTTTTCTTTTTGTAGTGCTAGTGCTTTCTGATTTTTCTATAATGAAATGATGTGTAAGAATTATAAAAAATTGTAAATTGCTTAAATCTGCTCACTAAAAAGTCTCTTGGAGTGTATAATGAAATAAAATCCAGTGGTTTATTACTTATAAGACATGCATCTAAAAAATTATTCAGAAAAATTACAAATGAAGCAGTGAGCATACTTAAATCATACTAAAAGATGGATCAGTATTAATGTCAGATTAAGTAGAATTCGTGGCAGAAAGCAATGCATAGGATAATTTTAAAATACTATAGTACAGAGATATACCATAGAGTAAAAAAATGAGTTAAAGCAAGGGGAACTGAGACTTTTGGAAGTAGAAAATAGAATTGAGAAAGAGGACAGAGCAAGCTCCAGCAAAACTGATGAATGAATTTGGAAGCCATTCTTAACTGGAACCACTGGTTGAAGAAAATCCAAAGGTACAAGGCTCGTCACTTACTAAAAGTAGAATACTGCATAGAAAGCTTAATGACACAACATACCAATTTCATGAAAAGGACTAACGTTATCTCTGTTGGGTGAACTAAGGAAAATGTGATGTGATGCCTGAATCACAAAGTAATGGCTCAGGTAAATGATTTGCATGTAGGTAAGGTTTTGCAAAATCAAGTCTTTCAGAAAATAGCAGAGAGAGGTAACCAGCAGACGTGATACTGGATATTTGTGGTACATTTTGATTAAACCAACTATAAGTTTGTGATGTCTTTTATTTTTTAAAAAGTATTCCCAGGAATGCTTAAAAAGATTATACTCTCTTGTGCTATACAAAAAACAAACAGAAAATTCAACAGTTTGCTGTTTTAATATACATCTTAACTGTTAGTCTATTCTCAATTACACAAAAAATAAATGATGACAGAATTTTTAAAACATAATTAAGATAGCTGGGTGGCTCAGTCATTAAGCGTCTGCCTTCGGCTCAGGTCATGATCCCAGGGTCCTGGGATCGAGCCCTGCATCGGGCTCCCTCCTCGGCGGGAAGCCTGCTGTCCCTCTCCCATTCCCGCTGCTTGTGTTCCTGCTCTCGCTATCTCTGTCTCTGTCAAATAAATAAATAAAATCTTTTAAAAAACCCCACATAATTAAGATAGTAGAATATCTATAGCTGGGGCAGCATACCTAATTGATCTATTACTTAGTCACCAAGATACCTCAATAAATTCTCTAAAGCAGAAGCCAGTAATTAGCATTCTCATAAAATGAAATAAACCAGGCCAATGAATCTTACAGTGTGAACCCCAGTGAGACTTCAACATTACCTGGGAACTTCTTAAAAATACAAATTCTAGATCCCTGCCCCAAACCTATTGAATTAGAAATTCTGAGAGTAGAGCCTATGTTTTAAAATTTAAGTGTTTTAACAAGTTCTCCAAGTGAGCCCTGATGGTTGTTAAAGTCTGAGAAGCACCAAACTTGATAAAGAAATGAAAATTTAAACAAAAATCTAAGATTGTTGGAATTAAGAACCATAATTCCAAAAAGGAAACAATACAAAACAGATTCTAGTGAATGTTATCCTGTGAAACTCCTCTGTGCAGAGGTACGGTGTTAGACACTTGAGGTTATTAGTGAACAAAGGAATAGAAATATAGCCCTCACTGAGTTTTCACTTTAATGGAATTATGTAATACTGCTAAACTTAAATTCATAGCTAGATTTTTATTTTATGAGCAAAACTAATTTTATTAAATAATTCAGAAAATGAAAAAGCAAGAGGAAGACAAGTAAAAATAAAAGCAGTAATAGCAAATGTATTAGAAAATAAGAAACTGAACAAATCACAAAACAGTGAATTTAGAAAATCCCAGTAAAAATGAGAAATGATAGAGAAGTTGTAACATGTAGAAAACATGTCAAATATATACATATTATTTATCACTGTCAAATTTGAAAATTATTAAGTGAATGATTTTTAGAAAAAACAGAACTTAAGAATTTAATGATATTCTATCAATAACAAAAATTTTGTTTTATGTTACCAAATTAATTATTTCCCCCAAAAGCCTTCAGTTATAAATGGTGCTGGTGAAATCTCTTATTAAGAGGAATAGATAGTTCCATATTTAGAACATAGAGAAAAAAAAGATGCAGTGATTAATCCATATTACCAACTAGAAATTGGGTTGGAGACAAAAAAGACTATATTTGCAACCTAGAGGATTCTCAGGGGCATAGCTTATTACTTTCATGCCCAATAGTAAAAGTCAATGTAAAACTATAGCAACCAAGAAAAGGCAGAACAAATGAGGATGCACACCCTTCAGGAATGAAGGTTTGGGTCATTCAGGTAAAGAATTCAGAGCAGTCAAGGTTTGGGTAGAGAGTAAGGGGAAAATGGAATGGGTAGTTAAAGACGGAATCCATAGATATTATCTACAACCTTGAGACAATTACAGAAATTAGTATATTTTTTCCTCTTCTTGCTATATGCAATGTTTACTTGTAAACACTTTCTTCCCTTTCTTTTTTATTTTATATACAAGCTGTTGGAAGCTAACACTATAGTCTTTGAGTAACAGAATATTCCGTGAAACTGTGGCCAAGTTTGAGGAGTTAGTACTGTATCCTGTGTTGAACACAATAACTGTTGGGACTTGGGACATGTACTTCCTCATTTAGGGGAAAGGGGGAGGGCTTCCTTACTTGCAACATGTATAGCTGTATTTTGTTAGTTGGAAATATATTTTGTTGCTATATGGAAATTCAGATGTGTGTAGAAAGTTGCATGTGGAACTGAATGGCCAAAGGAATGAAGTGTGCCCATTATTAATATATTGCCTCTCAGTTCCAAATTCCTCTTCCTTTCCTGTTCTATGAAAATGAATTTGGAATCTTTATTTTTTTTTTCTTTGCCAGCTGTCAATAAGCCTTGTCAGGAGATGGTGCTGGAAAGACATTGCAGGAAGAAGGCGTTTTCCTTTCTGTTTCCATTGGGCTTACTTGGTAGTAGCCTAATGTGTGGTTTCTCCAGCTCCCACTCCTGCACTGCAGACAGCTTTTTCCAGCACACATCTCCTATACTGAATGGCAGTCAGCATCCAGTATATGGCCAGCATAGACCCCCAGAAATGCTCATTGGGCAATTTTGTAGGAGAGTGCCTCCAGGGAGATACTTCCTTATGAAGAGATTTTGCCAGAATCTTAAAGGGGGATTTCCATCAGGTTCTGCCCATGCAGCTCCAGAGTGAATTCTCTGCTATTCAGTGACCCATGGTCAAGCCTACTTCAACCAGAACTGGATCTCACCTGTGTTTGGTTGCGGGGGTGGGGTCTTTCTTGGGGGCTCTAACATCAGCTCTATGCATAATGGCTTCTTCTTAATTCTCTAGTCCTGCATTTTTTAAGAGTTCTATTTACTTTTTATGAGTCAATTCCTCATTACTTGAATACACAGCTCTAGGTAATAATTCTTTAAATTTTTTCAAATTACTATATGGCTTTTCTCTCCAGGTAGTATGCAACCTGAAGAACAGAAAGAAAAATGAACAGAGTCTCAAAGACCTGTAGGACACAGGAATATACACACATGTATTGAGAGCCCTAGAAGGAGAGAGACAGAGAAGAATGTGTGGGTTACAAAATGTGTGAACCAAAGATGACCAAGTACTTTACAAATTTGATGATGAACATTAATATACAATCCAAGAAGCTCAATAAACTCCAAAGAGTGTTAACCCAAGTAAATTTATACCAAGATACATTATAGTCAAACTGTTGAAAGACAAAGAGAGCATCTTGTGTTTAGCAAGAGAAAAGTGACTCATCACATAACAGTGGAACCACAATAAGATTAAGAGCTGACTTTTCATCAGAAATTGAGGCCAGAAGGCAGCAGAATGACATATTCAAAGAAAAAACTGTCAACCAAAAATTCTGTATTTGGCAAAACTACCCTTCAAAGACTGAAGGGAGAATGAAGACATTCTCAGATAAACAAAGACAGAGAATTTGTTGTTACCACATCTGCCTTACAAGAAATACTAAAGCAAATCCTTCAGGCTGAATGGAAATGACAACAGATGATAACTTGAATCCACATGAAGAAATAAAGAACACTGGAAAAGGTAATTACATGGAAAGACATGGAGGAAACTTAAATGCAAATTATTAAATGGAAGAAGCCAATCTGAAAGGGTATATACTGTATGATTCCAACTATATAACATTCTGGAAGAGGCAAAATAGGAAGACCAAAAAGATCAGTGGTTGCAGGGGTCAAGAGGGGATGAATAAGTAGAACACAGGGATTTTTAGGGCAGTGAAAATATTCTGTATAATATTATAATGATGGACATACATCACACATGGGTCCAAACCCATAGAAATGTGTAACATCAAGAGTGAACCCTAAGGTAAACTATGGACTTTGGGTGATTATGGTGTGCCAATGTGGGTTCATCCTTGGTAACAATGTACAGCTCTGGTGGGGGGATGTTGATAATGAGGGAGACTATGCCTGTGTGGGGGCAGGGGCTCTATGGTAAACCTCTGTACCTCCCTCTCAAATTTAGGTTGTAAACCTCAAACTTCTCTAAAACGTAGTTCTAATATGGGGGGGGGGAATTTTGTAATTTACTTAATTACATAGGTAAATGTAAAGGACTACAGAAATACTATCTAAATACTTATAATACTATATAAATACTTGTAAAGACAAATATTTTTGTCTTTCCTCTTAAATGATTTAAAAGACAATTGCATAAAACAATAATTACAAGACTGTTATTGAGCTTATATAATGATGTGATGTATGGCAATAATAACATGAAGGGAAAAGAATTATACCTATGTTAGAGCAAAATTTCTATATTTCACTGACATTAAGTTATTAATCTGAAGTAGATTGTGATTAATTATAGTAGATTGTAACAAATTACTGGTTATTTGAAGGCCAAGAGCAGCCACCAAGGAAACAACTAAAAAAAGTCTTAAAAAATGAATTAAAATAGTATACTAGGATGTATCTATTTAACATAAACAAACACAGTTAAAGAGGAATGGAGGACAAAAATTACTTGAGACATTGAAAAACAAATACCAAAATAGCAGAAGTCCAGCTATATCAATATTTTCATTACATGTGTGTAGATCAAAGGGCAGAGATTGTCAGAATGTATTTAAAAAAAATCCAATGGTAGCATGTGCATGCCATTTTATAAAAATAAAAGAGTCAAGATTTTTAAAAGGCAACTACACTAAAAACTTATTTTGTACTAAAGGTTGAAATACCATTTCATTTGTAGTACAGAAACGAAGTAGAACTTTGAGAGGAAAAAAGACATGTTTTCCAAATTCTAACACTTTTTCACTCATAATCTTTCTATGCAAAACTTGGTCCCTCTGTGACCTTGGGAAAGGTACTTCTCTATGCCTTAGCTTCCTTATTTGTAAATTGAGAATGATAATTATGGTACTCACCTCACAGCGTTGTTAAGCTTAAATCATTTAATATGTTTTAAAAGACTTAGAAAAGTGCTGGAAAATACTTGAGACAATAAATATTTGTTAAATAACACTTGAAAAGTAATAATCCCTACCAAAGCATATTTTTATATTTTCTTTTAAAATGTTGCACTGTTGCTAAGGTACATTTTCAGTTTGCTTTTAACTATTTGTGTATATTTCTTGAAATTAAAAAAAAACTAGCCTATCTTTATGGTAGAGAGAAAAAAAGGAGGGAAGAGGGGAATAAAGAAGGAAAGAAAGAAAAAAGAATACTAAGTGTTTTTAAGAAAAAGATTAAAAATTTTGACCTTTGTCATAAGATAACAGTACAATGATTTTTCTCACTTTTTGGTTTCTATTGGACTATATGACCTGTTAGGGCCTGAAAATGAAAGTAAGTAAAATAAAAACTCTCATGTAATTCTTAACATTTAGTCTGTGGAATAATATAAAATGGTTGTTGTAATAGTGTATATACTAATATAAAGTTTCTGCTATTATCAGCCATGGGATTCACTCAATATTAGAGTTTTGTTTTTAGCTCTCAGTAATCTTCAGATTCAATGTCATTTTCTAACCAAGTCACTCACGTAGAAATTAGCACATACCCGAAAGATTAAAAACAATAAAATGTTAAATATAATAATAGGTGACTTTTTAACTTTATGTTTCTAGGCATCTGATAAGCATGTTTATAACATGATAGATTTGTCATTTAAATTTTCTGTTTCCCAGAAAACAATCTTTTTAGGTGATTTGAAAGACTATTGAGTTTCTTCATTTTCTCTATGTTCACAAGCTAGAAAAGAGGTTTGAAAATGGTTTTGAAGTCTAATACTCTTAGAGAATTACATTAACCTAATACATTTACTTATAATATTTCTTTATAATGTTGTTTTATTCCAAAAGTACCACCTGTTTTTTTTCAACTAAAAGAAGTTCCATTTAAGCACAAAACATGAAATTCAGATACATCTCAGCTTTGAATTTGAATACAATTAGAATATAACAAAGTTAGAGAATAGAGAAGGTACCTCAAAATATCATATATTTGGTGTTATGAACTGAATGTTTGTGTCCTCCCCAAAAATCATATGTTGAAGCTCTAAACCTCCACTGTATTCAGAGGTGAGGCCTTTGGGAGGTAATTAGGTTTAGATGAGGTCATGAGGGTGGAACCCTCATGATGGGATTAGTGCCCTTATTAGAAGATGAAAAGACCCCAGAGCTGCTTCTCTCTGTCTTATAAAGATATAGCCAGAAGACAGCCATTTATGAACCAGGAAGAGAGCCCTCACCAAACACTGAACCTGATGGAGCCTTGGTCTTGGACTTTACAGCCTCCAGAACTGTGAGAAATCAATGTCTGTTGTTTAAACCACCCAGTCTATGGTATTTTGTTACATCAGCCTGAGCTGGCTAAGACATGTAGATATTATTTTCAGGTTCTGGAAGCTCAATATAAAATAAGAAAGTTAACCAGCATTATAGCTGATATCCTAAGAATAGTATATATTTCCTTACTTATCTGTCCACACAGCTACACTACAACTTTTAACAATTTTTTTTTTCTCTAACAGAACTTTAATTTGGTTTGGAAACTTAAATTCAAATTCATAGGTCTTAGTGTAGGCTTTTTTTTTTTTTTTTGAGAGAGAGACAGTGCATGAATGGGGGTGAGAGGGGCAGGGGGAGAGAATCTTTAGCAGGCTCCATGCCCAGCATGGATTCCCAACACGGGGCTGGATCTCAGACCCTGAGATCATTACTTGAGCTGAAATCAAAAGTGGGACGTTTAACTGACTGAGCCACCCAGGCGCCCTGGTGTAAACTTTTTTTAATGGCCAAAACAGTCCCTCTATAGATTTTCAAAGCATAGTATCTTAAGGACACAGGGGAAATTATTTTAAAGGAAAGAAGATTAGCCTTTGGAAGAAGAAAGGCCTGGGTTTTTTTGTTCGTTTTCCCCTTTCCACAAAATCTAGGGTGGCAAAAAATATGGAAAATGCCACCTCAAAATATGAAAGGACTGAACATAACAATCCTGCAGACCCCTGGTCACAATAAAGAGGTCATTTCACGTGTCATAAAAATTGTTGCCAAATAAAATTGAATAGGTCTTGGCAGTAGCATCCCAGAGAGAACCAATCACCTTTGTGAATATGTAACTAAAGAATCCATTCGTAAGCACACAAGCTATCCACCATTTAAAAAAATTCTTAAAACACCTCATTGTACATCTTTAACTTAAATATATATATATTTATTTAAATAAATATAAATATATATATATTTCAGAATCAGCAACATTATCAGGTAAGTTTTAGCTAGTATTGTTATGCTTTGATTAAACTGAAAGGATCTGGAGACACAAAATCAGAGCCCTTCAAATAAAGCCCCACACAATTAAATGCAATCTTGTGTTTCGGTTAAGATCTTTCCATACCTAATCTGCAAACTGTTGACAACAGCTCAACAGACTTACATTCTTTGTACTGATAGCATATTTTTCTTAATGCCTTGAGTGTTAAGTATTAATAAACTTTTAGGAAGTGTCAGTTCTCTTGGAGGCTACTGTTGCCACTGCTACATTAAAATATGTTTAAGGGGTGCCTGGGTGGCTCAGTTGGTTAAGCGACTGCCTTCGGCTCAGGTCATGATCCTGGAGTCCCGGGATCGAGTCCC